>NC_090909.1:12976928-13269428 GCF_040956055.1 Brachionichthys hirsutus
TGTTGCCGTGTCTTCCCAAGAGTTAAGGTCGATGTGGCACTTCTTCGTGTTTGTCTTGATGTTATCCTTAAACCTCTTCTTTTGGCCTCCCGGGGCCCGTTTCCCTTCAACGAGCTGGGAATAGAGCACTTGTTTTGGGAAGCGAGAGTCAGGCATGCGGATAACATGGCCAGTCCATCTGAGCTAGTGTTGGGCAGCGATGGCAGTGATGGTGGGAATATCAGCCTCCTCCAGGACGCTGGTGTCGGTGCGCCGATCCTCCCAGCTCAGCCTGAGGATTTTTCGGAGGCATCTCTGATGGTACGTCTCAAGTGCCTTTAAGTGCCTGCTGTATGTAGTCCAGGCTTCTGATCCATACAGGAGGGTGGGAAGTACCACGGCTTCATAGACCAGGATCTGGTCTTTGCTTGGAGGTCGCGGTTCTCAAAGACTCTCTTTCTTAGCTTTGAGAAAGCTCCACTGGCACAACTGAGGCGATGGTGTACCTCGTCATCAATGACAGCCTTTGAAGATAAAAGGCTGCCAAGGTATTGGGAAGTGGTCCACATGCTCCAGTCTGATGTTGTCAGTGGAGATGTTTGGGGGTAGGACAGGCATACTGCTGTCTGGTTGTGGTTGGTGGAGAATTTGTGTCTTTTTTATGTTGATGGCTAGACCAAGCTGTTTGTATGCCTTCGCAAAGGCAGAGAGCATGCACTGTAGGTCCTCTTCTGAGAGGGCTACGAGGGCGTTGCCGTCTGCATACTGCAGCTCCATGATGAACGTGGTGGTGGTTCGACCTTTAGCCCTGAATCGGTTGATGTTGAGGAGATGACCGTCGGTTCTATACATAATTTCGACTCCCCGAGGCAGATGCTTGCTTATGAGATGGAGTATAGCAGCAACAAAGATGGAGAATAATGATGGAGCAATGACACAGCCCTGTTTGACTCCAGTGTCAACCCGGAAGGGTTCCGATTCGTCTCCACCGCCACTGAGCACCGTGGCTGACATATTGTCATGCAGCAGTCTCAGTACCCGGATGTATTTGTCAGGGCAGCCAATCTTTGCCAGAACCAGCCAAAGGGCCTGACGGTTTACCGAGTCAAAGGCTTTGGTGAGGTCTATGAAGGCCATGTATAGTGGTTGACTTTGTTCCCGGCATCTTTCTTGCAGTTGTCGAGCAATGAAAATCATGTCTGTGGTTCCTCTGCTTGGGCAAAACCCACAAATAAAGCTTTCCATTTCCATTTCCATTTCCACACACACACAACCAAACATGACAATGAATTTTTTTCCGCAGTACATTAATGATGACCTTTCAAAGACTGACCTCAGTCTAGAGTACCGCCTGTGGCATAGCATTTTAAAATCTTAGCCGATAATGCTTTACAATAACTGTTACGTTTTAAATTCTTTGTTTTAAAAGTGACTAATGATCCTTTCAGGGTGCATTCCCACTGCACCAAGAGGACTCGGTTCCTTTGGGAGCAGATTCCTGCATTTATAATTCGCTGAAAGGTCTGCGTTCACACTGATTTCTTCACGGAACGAACTTTCTGAGCAGCGTCGCGTGGCTGAAAGGGGCGCTCGTCGATTGGACAAAGTAGAAGGGGAAGTCCCGCCCTCTCCCATGTTTGTTTTTGAGTGCGCCGTTACAGCTGCTACTCATTCAAGGAGGGAATCTCATTGAGTTCTGGCCTAAATCATAAATGTTACACAACGCTAGTCGTTTTTAACAAACACAAAGTCGCTGGGGATCCGTAAAGTCTCCGGATCAGTTCAGAACAACGGATGGAGAAACGTATTGGTCTGATGATCCAGGCCTGAATCAGACAAATGAACGGTCCAAGGTCAGAAGTAGAAAAGAGGAAGACTCGATTCAATCGACTGTTTTCAGATTCGAGCATATTTCATTCCATTTTTCAGTATTAAGCTGAAATCAGACGAACACGATGCTGATAAGTGCGGTGATTAATCCTGCTTTGGTTGATGAAGTATCCTGCTGCTGACGCTGACTGATTATGGAAATCAACAGCAAATTGTTTTTGAACATGGGCCACTTCTCGGTGCTCCGTGAAGGGCGCAGGGGGGCGTGCGCGCGCTGCAACGCGTGCACTGATGTCACACTTGTAATGCAATTACAAACCCATCTGTCTCTCATCTTCTGATCAGCACAAAATGTCCGATTAAGGTTTGGTTTAACTGTAATTAGTTCGGCCCAGTTTGGCATCCTGTACGGCGGTGCGTGTGCCTAACGAAAGGGAGACGCACAGGATTGTGGGTAAGAACCTGTACGGCGGTGCGTGTGCCTGACGAAAGGGAGACGCACAGGATTGTGGGTAAGAACCTGTACGGCGGTGCGTGTGCCTGACGAAAGGGAGACGCACAGGATTGTGGGTAAGAACCTGTACGGCGGTGCGTGTGCCTGACGAAAGGGAGACGCACAGGATTGTGGGTAAGAACCTGTACGGCGGTGCGTGTGCCTAACGAAAGGGAGACGCACAGGATTGTGGGTAAGAACCTGTACGGCGGTGCGTGTGCCTGACGAAAGGGAGACGCACAGGATTGTGGGTAAGAACCTGTACGGCGGTGCGTGTGCCTGACGAAAGGGAGACGCACAGGATTGTGGGTAAGAACCTGTACGGCGGTGCGTGTGCCTAACGAAAGGGAGACGCACAGGATTGTGGGTAAGAACCTGTACGGCGGTGCGTGTGCCTAACGAAAGGGAGACGCACAGGATTGTGGGTAAGAACCTGTACGGCGGTGCGTGTGCCTGACGAAAGGGAGACGCACAGGATTGTGGGTAAGAACCTGTACGGCGGTGCGTGTGCCTGACGAAAGGGAGACGCACAGGATTGTGGGTAAGAACCTGTACGGCGGTGCGTGTGCCTGACGAAAGGGAGACGCACAGGATTGTGGGTAAGAACCTGTACGGCGGTGCGTGTGCCTGACGAAAGGGAGACGCACAGGATTGTGGGTAAGAACCTGTACGACGGTGCGTGTGCCTGACGAAAGGGAGACGCACAGGATTGTGGGTAAGAACCTGTACGGCGGTGCGTGTGCCTGACGAAAGGGAGACGCACAGGATTGTGGGTAAGAACCTGTACGGCGGTGCGTGTGCCTGACGAAAGGGAGACGCACAGGATTGTGGGTAAGAACCTGTACGGCGGTGCGTGTGCCTAACGAAAGGGAGACGCACAGGATTGTGGGTAAGAACCTGTACGGCGGTGCGTGTGCCTAACGAAAGGGAGACGCACAGGATTGTGGGTAAGAACCTGTACGGCGGTGCGTGTGCCTGACGAAAGGGAGACGCACAGGATTGTGGGTAAGAACCTGTACGGCGGTGCGTGTGCCTGACGAAAGGGAGACGCACAGGATTGTGGGTAAGAACCTGTACGGCGGTGCGTGTGCCTGACGAAAGGGAGACGCACAGGATTGTGGGTAAGAACCTGTACGGCGGTGCGTGTGCCTGACGAAAGGGAGACGCACAGGATTGTGGGTAAGAACCTGTACGCACAGGATTGCTGCCGACGCTTGAGTTTACATGTTTGCACAGACGAACTAATAGGTTAGGACATTTGGATCAACCTTCAGAGGCAGGGATGAAGCCAGATACCTGCTGGTACCTGGAAGGTACCGGATACCTGCTGGTACCTGGGAGGAGACACTTGATGATGTTTCTAAGGGAATATTTGGTTTTCGGGTCATCACCTACCAAAGACACCTCAAATCACCCATCCAGTCAACCCTGCGTATAAACGAGGACTGAAACGCGTCTGGCAGAAATCTTGTCGTTTGTGACGTCATGAGGGAGGTGAACGTGCACAAGATGTGTGTGCACTCTCCCCGTGTCTGCGCTCTGCACGTGCACACACACGCTCTCCCTGTGGCTCGTGCGTGACTCGCCCCGTCACGGCTCTATGATGAAGACGAGGCGTTAACTGGTCTTTCATATATTTTATTCGTAGCTTGCTTATTCCCCGTGTACAGCGCAGCGCTATCATCCTAGCAACAACCGTTGTACCTCGTCCAGGTTGGTTCTGCGCATGCTCCACCCCTGTGGCATGCTGGGTAATGGAGTTCTTATTAAACTAAACTACTAACTTTCCGTTGAAAGTCCGTACATAAATCATCGACATTTAATAATACAAATAAAAATAAAACCATATTAAATTACTCAATTGATGCAAAATAACATTAGAAAAATAAAAATAAATTACACCACAGATGCAAAATGACAATGAATGACAAACAATTACATAAATTACAAAAAATTACAAAGACACTTAATATGTACAACGTAGGTGGACAAAGGGGGGGGGGGGGGGGGGGGGGGGTTGGGACGTGATGACTATCTCCGTTTCTGTCCCCCTGAAAGGTGTATTTTTAGGGCCTTTTTGAAGGAGGCCAAAGAGGTGCATGTTTTGAGGGCAGGAGTCAAACAGTTCCACCCTTGGGGGGCAGTATTGTAAAAAGATGATTTACCCATGTTAGTCCTGTAGGAGGGGGTAATCAGGTTGTTGTTTGAGCTCCCTCTAGTGTTGTGGCTGTGGGTGTCCTCCTCCTTCTGGCTTCTTTAACTCCTCTCTCAAACTGTCTGTCTTCCCTGCTAAAACCTGGACATTGCTGTCCTCAAAGGAGTGTCCTGTGTCTTTTAGGTGCAGGTGGACTGCTGAGTCTGGTCCTGAGGAGTTGTCTCTCCTGGGTGTTTTGTCGTTTGGGTGGCTCCTGGTTACTGGCTGTTTGTGTTATTTGTTGTTGTTGTTATAGTTGTTGGACAGTCCCATGCCTTCAGTGTTCTGGATGTTCGGCTCTTTGGCCTTGCCTTCCACACTGTGCTAGCACCGGCCCTGCGGGGGGCAGCATGCCGCTGCCCCCTGCTTTGCGCTGTTTCTCCCCAGCAACTCGAACTACTCCACAGGCCCAGGTCGTATGTTCTCCTACCACATCTCATCCGCCAACGCCATCCCATCTCTCTGGTCACACCGCTGGGCTCATTCCGCATTACGTCATCACAACAAACAAGTGACTCTGACCAATCTCCGTCCGCTACCCCGCTACCCCGCTACCCCGCTACCCCGCTGTCCGCGTGACAAGACAGACTCACGTCATCTCAAGATGTCCCTCCTCAACAGGGCCTCATCCTAAACGAACACATCACTGACAAGCAACTGGATTTCCTGTCTGATGGAAACCTGGCATAACCCCCTGGACTCTTTCTCTGTAAATCAAACAATTCAATTCAATTCAATTCAGTTTTATTTATAAAGCGCCAGATCACAACATAAAGTCATCTCAAGGCTTTACAGAATTAGCAGAGAAACACAGAACCCAACTCGACCCACAAGAGCAACGGAGGCAAGGAAAAACTTCCCTTTAACGGGCAGAAACCTTGGACAGAACCTAGGCTCATGGACGGCCATCTGTCTGACCGGCTGGGTGAGAGAGAGAGAGAGAGAGAGAGAGAGAGAGAGAGAATGGCAGGTCGGAGACGAGTCAAGGAGATGGATACCTCCTGGATTCACATACATTGAAACCCCCCGTCCAGGAGGGGTGGGGGGCACAGCAGTCATTTTCAGTAGTCCCTAATGCGGTTCATCTTCCCCAACCTCGCTGCTTCGCGGAGGTTTTAATGCGATTGAGCATGTTTTTCTTTCTACACTTGAACGCGCATTGAACGTGTTCTGCATCCTGATTGGCTAAGGGACTGTACTGTACCACTGTCAATCAATCTCCTCGTGTCCCCTGTACATTACAGAATGCGCTCAACTAGCCAAATTGACATCAGCAGTGTGACTCTGAAGTAGAGTACTGTACTGTATACTGTACTGTACAGCGTACAGTATTTGCAAGACCAACAATGCCGACGAAACGTCCTGCGCCGACAAAGGCACCTGTGACGCTAACCATCGCACAGAAAGTTGTTCCTCTGGACATGCTAAAGGAAGCTAAACGTTACGCGGCTGCAGGGCTCCATTACGGAATGAACGAGTCTTTGGTTCGTTACATAAAAAGGAGGAAGATAACACAAGAACGACAGCAGCAATACGTTTAAACGAGGAAGCAGAAAGGGTTGTAACTGCCCGTATCAAGAACATCGTAAGGACGGAGTCTGTTTAGCTTTGTGGATCAGTGACTGCAGGAAAAAGAACGTTACGCTGGACCAACATCATCATCCGCACAAAAGCTTTAAACCTTTAAAGCGGCACAGCGGAGCGGCGCAGGGACGGAGAGGAGGAACTGTGAAATACGATATTAATCATTTCTCATGTGTTCAACCTCGTAGGTTGATCATTAAAATTAAATTTGTTATTTCTAAAAGCTATCATATTTACTAATAGGAAAACGTTTACTGTACGTACTATATATTTATATTCCTCAAACAAATGTTTAGTTCTGAAAAGGTTTTGATCTTTGGTTTCATTCTATAATACTGAAACAATCTATTTAGATTAATGCCTGACTGTTAAACGTGTATAAAGTGTGTGGTGAGGGGTTTAACAGCATTAAAACATTTATGTACATGTATAATAATTGTAAACAAAATAAAGATTACTACATTGTGGATTTCACTTACTGTGGGTTGTTTTTAGAACGTAACCCCCGCGGAAAATGAGGGACTACTGTATACGGCTTTCAAACTGTCCGCCCCCCCCCCCCCCCCCTCCCCACTGCTGTAATCTACCGCCCTCCCAAGCCCAAACCTTCTTTCCTTTCAGAATTTACAGACTTTATCACCGCGTTAAGTTCCATCTCATCATCCATCCTTCTGGTTGGCCACAACAAAAACTCCAAACCCGCTACCGAATTCTTGGACCTTCTCAACTTCTTCAACATCACTCAACAAGTTAATTCCCCCACCCACACTCGAGGCCATATCCTGGATCTAGTCTGCACTACTGGCATCACAATCCACAACCTCTCCAGTCATAACCTCCACATATCTGACCACCTTGCCATCACATTTAACTCACACATTCCCCTCACCATCTCCAGACACTCAGTTCAGCTCAGTTCAGAGCTTTATTGTCCCTGAAGGGGAAATTTGCTTTGCAGCAGAGGTCACAACAACAACAACAATATCACAATGCACAGGACGACATGGAACATGTAAAGTAAAACAACAGTAAAAACAACCTTAAAAAAGATTCATCTGTCCAATCTCTGGGATGGAGGCGCTGCTTAGCACACAGCGTGAAATAGTCTTCAGAAATCTCAAATCCATCGACCCCTCTGCTCTTTCTGCAGAGGGGTCGACCACCAAGCTGGCGATCTCCCCTCCCCCACTGTCTGATAACCCCTCTGAGCTGGTCACACACTACATCACACTTTTTCAGCATGCGAGCTACTTATAAAATGACCAAGTCACAAAGATCAACCCACTAAAAAAATGCAAAACGTAGAATTATTTTCAAATATATCGAGGATTCTTTATTTACAATGTATCAGCCAATATTGCATAACACAATTTAATTAACTATGAACATTTTTTTTGTATTTGCATCAGTTTACTTTGATGACTTGCAGTGACTTGAATCAGGGATGCATATTCCAGACAGTAGCTGCTGACTCAGCCTCAAGCACACTTCCAAATGTTCATCAGTCATGGTGGAACGGTACTTGGACTAAGTGGCATCGTTAGGCCTATTTTAGGGGGGCTTCAGCTTCAGCCCCCCTAAATAATTTTGGGTTGTTTTATTTTTAAAAAAATTGTTTTTGTTTTTTTTGTTCAGGCTGCAAATAATGCCGATGTAATATGAGTTTAAATAAATAAACATGTAACCTGTCATTATTTACTTAAATCTGATCATGGATCTGTTTCCCCTCACTTCATGACGTAAGGTAGAGAACCCGTTCCACCTGTTCCTATAGAGAATGCCCACATCACTGAAACTCCAGTCCACGTTTTCCCTGTGACCGCTAATTGTCGGTCCCTGCAGCGTGTTTGAAGCACACAGAGCAGAATAGAAGAGCTTTAGGAGAAGAACGTGAACGGATGGATGAAGAATGGATATAAGAAAGTTTTTAAAGAAAGTAAGTTTATCACTGCTGGTAGTAACATTTAGTTATTGTGTGACACACTTAAGGGAAACGCACAGATGCATTAGCCATGGAGCTGTATGAGAACCACAGCCCTGAGCCACGCCCACAGTCTCCCTGAATCAGGGGCAGAGACCTGCAGAACCTGGAGGAACCTGCAGAACCTGGAGGAACCTGCAGAACCTGGAGGAACCTGCAGGTTCACCAGTGACGTGCGGTGGGGTTCATGTCTGGTGAGGCACAGTCAGATTTACTAATAAATGAACCTACAGCTTGTTCATCATTTGATTGGCAACATTTAACGTGTTTTGTTTAAAAATTCGTACCAATTTTTTACATATTGTCACAAACCTGGCTCATCAGTTTATGACAAAAAAGGGGAGACCACACATAATCTGCATATTTACAAGAGATTTAATGAAATTATTCAACTCTGCGTATCAGTGTGTGTGCAGCGTTGGATGTGTGTGGATGCGTGTGTGTTGATCAGTTAAAGTTTAACTGATGTTTAACTGTTAAACACATGTTCTGAGACGTGTCTGTGTGTCCGTGTCCAGCTGGGGCTGCGCTGCTCCCCGACACGGGGGGGGGGGGGGGAGAGAACGGAACGGCAGAGATATGCCAGCGATGGAGGAAAAGCTGTTCTTCATTTAACAGCTTATGTTCTCCAGAACGTTACAGAACACTCGTTCACATCCAATGGACTCTCTGTCAGGCCCAGTCCGCCGCGCTTCTGGTCCCAGAAACGGCCAAACGCCGGTCTCACGGGCTCGAAGCAGTAACAGTGCAATATAATATATAAATAGAATAAAATCCAGTCCAAATATAATAGAGTCCAGACATCGTCAGAAGTTGAGAAAAGAAGGCAGGAAAAGCAGGAAACACGGGTTCTTGCTTGACGTCCAGACATCCAGACAGCCAGCGCTTCCGTGTTCACAAGCCCGACTCGAACGAGCGGATCAGCTGATGAGTGCGCTGAATCACTCACGGGTCTCCTATGGGCTGGAGACAGTATTACATGCGGCCTCATCCTGCAGTATTTTAATGCCGCTGAGCACAAGAATACGTGACGCACTAATTGTATTATTAAAAATGAAAAAAATCATAAAATATATAATATAATATCACTGATGTTATATTATATATTATATGATTTTTATATTATTTTTAATAATACGAATACATGATTTTTATATGATTTTATATGATGACAGGTGAGGCTGTGCCTCACTTGCCTCCCCTGACTGCACGTCACTGAGGTTCACGCACTGAATAGAACAACTCAGACACATTGAAAAGTTACTTTTCCCTTGTGTGGATAGGATGGGTAGCGAGCTTGAGTTCAGATTCTGCAGTGTAGATGCTACTTGAAGGCATTCAGGTACGCAGGCCTAAATGTGAGAGCTTCTCGAATGGATCACAATTGAATGAACTTCAGTGCCCGTAAGCAGCTGCTCATGTGAAAGGTCCTTTAGTGCACTGCGTCGGTTGCCCTGCGTCGGTTGCCCTGCGTCGGTTGCACTGCGTTGGTCGCACTGCGTCGGTTGCACTGCGTCGGTTGCACTGCGTCGGTTGCATTCCTGGCTGCGTCAAACGAGTCAGAAAAGACTTCACAGTCTTGCAGTCATTGAAGAAGACGAGCTTCAGAATCACAACAGAGAGATCGACTCTTAGAAACAGACGCGTTCTTTGATGCTTCCATCCAGCAAGTAGCTTGTAATTGTAGCCATTTTATTTATTGTTAATACTGTAAACATCCTGTTACTGTCTAAACCTGTTTGTTGTTGTAATATATTGTAACGTCGGTGCAAACCATGAATCTGGAGACGAGGACTCTTTACCAGGCTTTATTCCAGCGCTGAACAGAACAATCAACAGGGTCGCTGTTACGGCCGAAACCCTCGCCAACTCTCACTCACGGGCCGCTCTCCGCTCTCCGCTCTAACTCTCTCTCTCTTCTACGTGCGCACATAACCTGAAATCCCTTAAAGGAACAGCGCAACAATGACACCAACCATAGCCCTCTAGGGATCATTACAGTATCAAAAAAAACAGACAGAAATAATAATAACGTATAATTTCTCAGCCCTTGTTAGCCATTTGTGAGGTTTTGTGCTCGTACGCTACATTTGCTCACATCCTGTGCATCTCCTGGGGGCTAAGCCCCCCCTGTCCTTAAAACCTAGTGACGCCCCTGCTTGGACTTAATGATCTTCATGTGGGAAAAGGCTGACTCGCATAAATAAGTGGAGCTGAATACTGTAATGCAGTCAAGGAGGCAGCACATGTCCTCATGTTGGGGGACGTTTACTCCGTGAGCAACTTCCTGAACTGTCCACGAGGTCTTGACTTCAGTTCGATGTCGGCTTGAAGAGTCAAAATCTCATTTCCCACAGGTGAAGCAGTGTTGCTATTTTTGATGCGAGTGAATCAACATCAGCATCTTCCTAAAAGGAAAGCACACGAATGTAGCGACTGGCTCCATCAAAGACAAGTCTTGAAAGCGATTGTCGATCTGCTCCGTGTAGCGAGCGCCGTCAAGCTGCACACAGGCCTTCCCTCGCGTCTCCAGTTCTGACGCCAGGTTCTGGAAATGAGCCAAATCATGGCGCTGGAGCTTTGAGGAGTGATATTTCATCTTTAGTTTGAACGCATTAACTGAGCTGATCATGTTAATCACTGTTTGGTCTTTTCCTTGCAGCTCTAGATTAAGATCGTTCAGCATGTTTGTCAGATCGGTTAAAAACGCCAAGTCCAACAGCCACTGAGCGTCATTTAGTTACTTCACAGAAAAACTCCTTAATCTCCGGATAGAGCTCTCGGAATCTTTGCAGGAGTTTCCCTCGACTCGGCCATCTCACATCAGGATGTAGCAACAACTCAGAGAGTTGCAGACAGCCTTCTACAGATGTGCACGGAATAACCGTCTTTGGAGAGATCTGGCTCGAATAGAACAGGCGATCTTCATGTTAAGGATTGTAGCGCATAATGCTTGTTGGTCGATTATGCAATGGTGATAAACTTTCTTTAGTTTTAAATAAAAAAGCCAGGGCTTAAAATTGGAGCTAACTCGCTGACTAGCTTGCTAGTTTCGCTGCACTTAGCACCTTTTTTGCGCTGTGCGGTGACCTAAAGGTCAGAAAAAATAAGTTGTCATCTGACTGGCTGCACTGCATGTCAATCAAAAAATATGTCACGCGATCGACCCACCTTACCGTAATGGGCACCCCTGCACTACAACGATACTCTCTCCTCCTGTCTTGATGAACTTGCCCCTAGAAAAACTAAACTGGTCTCCTTCATTCACACTGCTCCCTGGTTCACCCCATAAGCGCCATCTTGAGAGACTGTATAAGAAATCTGGTTTAACTGTCCATCGCCAAGCATACACAGATTTTATAGAGGAATACAATGACGCCTTAAATTCTGCTCGGACGAACTACTACTCCAATCTCATCCACTCTGGTTCCAATAGTCCCAAATCTCTTTTCTCTACAATCAATACACTACTTAAGCCTAAAGACAACACCTCATCATCCTTAACTGTCACCAAATGTAATAGTTTCCAATCTTTTTTCCAGTCCAAAATTGACAATATTTACAGTTCCCTTAATCTCCCCCCAACTCACCCGACTCCTCCTGATTCACCGTTCTCTAGTTCCACTCAGCAACTATTTCACTTCTCCCCCATCTCATCTGTACAGCTCACTAAACTTCTATCAGGCATTAAAACTCCAACTTGCTCCCGAGATCCCATTCCCTCTCCACTTGTCTCCCCGTAATCTCTCTCAAGCTGGCAGCTATCACCCCAATACTCAAAAAACCTGGTCTTGACCCTGACAAACTCTCAAATGTCCGGCCCATATCCAACCTCCCCTTTCTGCACAAGCTGCACAACTCCACACTCACCTCAACAGCACTGAAACAGCATTAATCAAAGTCACCAACGATCCCCTCCTCTCCTCCGATTCCGGCCATTTCAGCGTTCTCATCCTTCTGGACCTCACCGCAGCATTTGACACCATCAGCCATTCCATCCTCCCGTCCCGCCTCAAGACGACCCTCAACATCACCGGCTCCCCTCCGTCCGGGCTTCAGTTCATTCACATCAACCACTGCTCCTCCTCTATAGCCCCCTATCGCAGGGTGTTCCCCAAGGTTCGGTGCTTGGTCCTCTTCTCTTCATCCTCTAGTCCAGTGTTTCCCAACCTTTTTTGAGCCGCGGCACATTTTATACATTTACGAAATCCTGCGGCACACCACCAACCAAAATGACACAAAATGACACTCTAACACAGTACATATGAGATTAGATGACCTTTATTTTAATACATATAGTTAATAATATAGTTTTTAATGTATTTATACTTAGTGTGAAACCTGGGGCTGTTTGGATGCACACAAAATGGATATCCTGCAGTAATGGTAGACAGACACACACGAAGCTCTTCCTCATCAGCTCTCAGTCTCTCTGTTTTTAGTTTTTATCGCCGTCGAGCTTGAGAAGCTCAGCTCACACAGATATGTGGTTGAAAACGGGAGCAATGTCAGAATAGCTTTGTTGGCTAGAACGGGGAACTCCTTGGCAACAGATAACGAAAAACTGTCCAAAGGAAGATCAGCAAAGTTTAGCTTTAAACCACCATCTTGTTTCAGTTCAATGTAGTGATGGGAATTCCGGCTCTTTTAAGAGAGCCGGTTCTTTTGGCTCTGCTTCCCTTTCGTTTTGTCTGCTCTGGGTGCTGCATGTGTGTAAACCCTCCTTTCCCCCCGCTCGTTGTGGACACACAGACGCCCACACACATCTTGACCAATCACGTTCACGACCGACACATCACTAGTCTGAAGAGCGATCTACGGGCGGCACACACACTTTATTGCAGCACAAACACCCGACAATGGTTCATTAGGTGATATTAGATACTAACAACTAACAGGTGGATTGCTGAGTTAGCAGATTTCAACTTTTCCATCAAGTACAGGCTGGGGAAAGCGAATGGAGATGCTGATGGCTTATCACGTATGCCAATGGACATGGAGCAGTACATGGGAACCTGCTCACAGGAAATGGAGCCAGAGGTAATCACCACAGTCACACAGACACTCCAGCCTGATTCTCATGAGCATGAGCCCTGGATGTGTCCAGCCACAATCACGGCTGCATGTTCTGATGTAGAACTTGAAAGAGCAGCAGCCCCAGTGAACGAGATCAACATTGAGACACTAAAAAAAGCACAAGAGGATGACCTTGTCATTGGAAAAATAAGAGAGTTTGTCACCAGAGGACAATTCAATTCAATTCAGTTTTATTTATATAGCGGCAGATCACAACATAAAGTTAAAGGTATAAGACAGTGGCCACATCTGAAGGAAAGAGACAGGCGAGGTGACATTTCTGTTCCCAGGAGAGAGAAAGCCAAGCTGTATGTTAACGAAGATGGCATCCTGTTCAGAAAATTGGTGACCAGAGATCAACTTGTGTTACCCAAAGTATTCCATCCACTGATTTACAAAGATTTGCATGAGGAGATGGGACACCTTGGAGGTGAGCGAACGCTGGGTCTGATCCGTGATCGATTTTATTGGCCTCATGCAGAGAGATGTGGACCATTATGTGACCAAAGTGTGTAGTTGTTTGAAAAGAAAACGTCCAAACAAGCCAACCAAAGCACCACTGGTTAATATAGTGACCACCTACCCGTTTGAAATGGTCTCAATTGACTACCTGCATCTGGAGAGCTGTAAAGGAGGGTATGAGTATATCCTGGTGGTGATAGATCATTTGCCCAGGCGTATGCATGCACCAACAAGTCAGTAAAGACAGCTGCTGAAAAGATCTTTGGAGACTTTGTACTCAAGTTTGGTTTTCCTTCAAAACTGCAACATAATCAAGGTAGATAACTCGAGAATAAGCTGTTCTCCAAGCTTGAAGAATACAGTGGCATTCAAGGCTCCCGCACAGCAGGAAACGGTCAGGCAGAGAGATTCAATAGAACTCTGCTGTCCATGCTAAGGAACCTGACAGAGGGAGCCAAAGCAGACTGGAAGAGCCCCTTAGCCAAAGTGGTGCACGCATACAACTGTACGCGCAGTGAAGCGCCCGGCTACGCTCCGTACTACCTTCTGTATGGGAGACCTCCCAGACTACCGATTGACATCATGTTTAACCTGACCCCCAAGCGACCAGAGCACTTCTCAAGTCGGATGCAAGATGCATACAGAATAGCATCAAAGACCGCTCAGAGTCAACAAAACAGAGCAAAGAAGTTGTATGATAAGAAAACACATGGAGTAGAGCTTCAGCCAGGGTGTAGAGCACCGGTGAGAAACTTCAGGGACAGAGGAGGACGGGAAAACTCAGATCTTACTGGGAGGAAGGAGTTTATGTTATGGCAGAGAGGAAGTACAAAGACAATCCTGGGTATGTTGTAAGATCAGAGAAAGGAGCAGGTGGGACTAGGGTTCTGCACAGGAACTTGTTATTGCCCTGTGACTTCTTGCCAGTGGAAGAAGACACACTTCAGAAAAGGAAGGCTAAGACAAAGGTTAACGCAGTCAAAAGAGGAAAACGTCAAGACAGAGAACCTGAGAGCAGTTCAGAGGATGAAAGCAACTGGAGATTCATCACCACACATCCAACAAAAACGTCTGACTGCACCAGAAGTCAGCTGAGAGCTGAAGCTGAGGAATTCCAGCCCCGTGCAGCTGAGAGACAACCAGAGCGAGACGACAGAGAGGAACAGTCGGACAGCAAGGAAGACGTCAAAATGGAGCCAGAGGTGGAGGACAGCGGAGACGCAGACGCCGAGCAGGTTGTATCTTCTGACGAAGCAAACGAGATGAACCCTGGAGGGGTTGTCAGCTGATGAAGATGATGAGCGGGACCCTGAGTCACAGCCAGCTGCTACAAGAAAATATCCTTTACGAAACAGACACTCACATACAACACATTAGGTCAACCGTCAGTCACAGGTAGGAATAAGTGATGTTCTAGTGGGTTGATGCACAGGTGCGTCAACAAGCCCATAATCACATGTTGAGGTTATGGTTGTGACAAAGTAAAAACAGGAGTTAAGTTCATAGTAAGGGTTTCAAGTCAAAGGGGAAAACAAACCCTTTCGTAGGATGTTAATTTACTTTAAATTCATGAGAGTAGTACCAGGAAGTAGACTGGAAGTAGTCACATCAACCTGTCCGCGGAAAAAAGGTTGGGAAACACTGCTCGACACGAGCAGAAAAACGGCATAGATCATCGATGTAAGGGAAGAGCAGCCATTCTGCTAATAGAAACAACGATCTCCATTTAAGATGATGTCTCACTCTGGACCTTTTTTACACATAGCTTTCTTAACACTATCCAAATACATTATATACAACGAAGCACGAACCTGTTCACACTTTTAACCATCTTTTTAAACATACAAAACATGAATTCACGGATGTCTTTGACTGAAAGACAACATAGACCATAAACATAAGGACACTTACATCTATGTTATGCATTCAGTGTAAATGTGGGTCTTGAAATGAGTTATCGGCAGAAATGTGGTTATTATCTTTCAGTCAAAGATAAAGATCCTACATGAATGGTGGAGTAGCATTTCAGGTGTCACCTGGCCAGTGATGTCTGTTGCTCCTCATGGCATGAAGAGGGAGATGCATGTTAAGAACTGTTGCTATACAGAGACCTATCCCGGGCGGTGAGGACAGCTCAGGGGATTGTGGGTCACCGTCTGCCTGACTTGGACTCAGTTTACACCTCCAGACGCATCGCCACAGACCCCACCCACCCGGGCCACAGACTGTTTGTCCCGCCCCCATCAGGGAGGCGGTTCAGGACAATAAGAAGCAGCACAGCGAGGCTCAGGAACAGCTTCTTCCCCCGAGCTGTGAAAGCAGTCGTTCCCTTGTAGCGATCTGGGACAAGGAAAGGACGCTCTGTGCTTGTCCCACTGGGGACGCTCTGTGCTTGTCCCACTGAGGACGCTCTGTGCCTGTCCCACTGAGGACGCTCTGTGCCTGTCCCACTGGGGACGCTCTATGCCTGTCCCACTGGGGATGCTCTGTGCCTGTCCCACTGAGGACGCTCTGTGCCTGTCCCACTGAGGACGCTCTGTGCCTGTCCCACTGAGGACGCTCTGTGCCTGTCCCACTGAGGACGCTCTGTGCCTGTCCCACTGAGGACGCTCTGTGCCTGTCCCACTGTGCTGCTGTTGCTATTTTGCACTATTTGCTTGATTCTCAGTCTCAATCTCTCTGATGTGTATAGATGTCATTGTTTTAGGGGAGATTTTGTTTTTCGTTTTATAATCCTATGTGTGCCTTAAGCCGTGGGCCTTCACACAATTTTGTTATGTTAGCATAATGACAATAAAGAATCTTGAATCTTGAAGTATCTTCTGAAGACTGACTCCCAATAATCTACCTCAATAACTCATATATTGAAGACCAAGAACCCTGGGTGACTTGGGATGTCGCGACAACATTTATTTTGGCCTCCAAAAGCTTTAGGGGTCCTTAGAGCAGGGGTCCCCAACCACTGGGCCGCGGCCCGGTACCGGTCCGTGAGGCATTTGTTACCGGGCCGCAAAGAAAGAACAACTAATGTATACAATTTCCGTTGTATCGATTATTAGCGTCTAAAAGGTGTTTTATTTTGAAAAAGGACCGGATTTTCTCCAACGTAACAATCGCATCTTGATACGTTGCTAAAAAAAAACAGCCGTGAACTTGCGAAAATTAATAAAAAGAAACAAAAGTCTTTGGAGAGCTTCTTTGCTAAGGAAAAAAGTCCTACTGAGGAGGAAGAAGAGGAGGAAGAAGAGGAGGTGATGACCTCCAAGAAGAGAAACCAGGACTAAGACTTAAAACTCGGGTATTAACAGCTGATTCGCTCCGTTAACGATTAATGAAGGGTTCAAACCTGCTTCGGCACATTGAGACCAGAACCCGGATTAAAAGACAAGAACCCGGATTAAAAAACAAGAATGTGGAATTTATGAAACAAAAAACCATGAAGGACAGAAGTAATTATTGGAACCACAATTTATGGTGAGCAGATATTGTGTAACTATTAATTATTTATTTAATACTTATTGCAAGTGCATAATATAAAGTTTATTGGTAAGATTATATTCCTCTTTTTAAATGTAATTACCGGTATACCCCCCCCCCCCCCCCCCGGTCCGCGAAAAAATTTCACGGCATGAAACCGGCCCGTGGCAGGAAAAAGGTTGGGGACCGCTGCCTTAGAGTACACGGGTGGAGATGTATAGATGTGTCGAGCAGAATGAGGAGATGAAGAGCCCCTGCATTACGCAGCCACGTCGAGCTCCGCACCGTAGCTTTATATTCCCAAAGAACCGGATTAAAGGTATATAAAATTCACCCATGCCCGCCTGGACATTCAGTTATTGTGTCCAAGTGTGCAACACATACATATACATATACACATACACATACATGGATGAAGTTTGTCACACCATCCATTAGTCTGTGTCACAGAGAAGAGAAAGACAGCTAACGGGTTGAGGACCGGAAATAGTTCTAGATAAATAATGTTTTTAGATTCCTACAGTTAACCGATCATTAGTTCCTTCTCTACATCATTAATCCAACCGCTTTCTCTCATCTTTGTCATTTCAGTGACCGTGGCTTCATGCCAATTGTGTTAATATTAACTAAATTTACATATTGAGGAAATTAAGTCCTCTTTGACGAGCAAAGCTGTTGGGAGTTAATGAACCTATTTGTGATTAGCATTGCTCGAGCGACATTAGTACCTGGGCCTGATGATATTGCATTTAGTCTGTTTCTGCAGACACAGGAAACCAAAGCTGATTAGTAATGTCTCACAATGCAGGGACATTTCCACAAACACAAATAGGTGGGAGCACAACGCATTGTTCGCCCCTGAAAGACAAAACACTAACGCCATTAAGCCCACAGAATGGTGCGGTACAGCAGGAAAGCGATTTTCACTTTGTTGTTCATTAGAGCTTGTTGTGGGGAGCTGCTTGGACAGATCGGGACTTTACTGTTTAGTTGCAGATGACACAATAATCTCAAAACACACAATTACTGACTCAAATGTGAGCCGTGAAAACAGAAAATGGAGGAAAGATCTGCTAATTTACCCAAATGAATGAAGATGCTCTCTAAGTTCACACAGGTAAAGGTCTCTTACCAACCAATTTCATCAGGATCGGATCCAGAATCGAGTCATTAAAAATATTTAATTTTAACATTGAAAACCACATTTACGGATTCAAAAATCAGTTACAAACAAAGAACAAAGCTCCAGGTGCTTTGAAGAGGAACATCAAAGCCCACTTTACCTGTAAGGCTACAGACCAACAGAAAATTGCATTCCTCTGTAGGAAGGTTTCTGAAAGCAGGTGAGAGCAGACCTCTGCCGGCAGCTACTAAGCATTGGTTTGTTTGTGGACTGCACTGTTGATGGCTTCAGTTGGTCTACAGCAGGTCACTGGTTCTGTCTATCTGTAGTCAATGACTGGTTTGTGGAGACTGAGATGTTTTTGGTGTGTTTGCAACATGTTTAGTTACTGAGACGTTAGTAAGGTGTAAGGTAACTTTATTTGTACCCGAAGGTAGATTTGGTTTACAGCAGTTACACTCTGCTGCTGGTCGCAGCGTGCGCATGCGCCCGGGCAATTTGGGTCTTGCCTAAGGACACAACGACAGTGTACACATGTGCCTGAGCCGGGGATCTAACCGCCAACCTCTCCGATCATAGGACGACCCTCTCACCCACTGCGCCACCATCGCAGTAATTAGCTCGTTTGTGGATCTGGTACATCTCCGGAACGCCTTGATGGCATTAGTTCTGCTGGCATGTCCGTGCTGGTCTCTGTTGTGTCTTGATGTACTTGTGATGCCTTTGATGTATTTTTTTTACTTTTAACGGGTTTTGCGTGATTCTTTCTCTTCCGTGTTTTGACAGCGGTTCCTGATGTGGTTCGTGTAGAAGAGGTATTTGGTGGTACCGTGACATCCATCGTTAGCTTCAATGACTGCTCTTTCTCAACGTACTCCACTATGCCCGATGTGAAGGACGTGGAAACGTCCTGCACCTCCCACGGAGACACTGTGGATTTACTCATTTGATCTTCTGCTACCTTGTCATCGAATAAATACAAACTGAACTTGATTTTGACATCAATTTCCTTTGAACTTCAAAGACTTCAAAATATGAAAGGACAATAAATAGTACAAGAGGAGAAGAAGAAGAAAACAATAACTTGCCTTTTCATTAACCTGAGGGGGGTTAATGGGGGCACTTTGTCAAATGTTTCTACTTCACTGATAGAGCTTCTCAGTTCACACGGGTGAATAGTCCCAAATACCACCGGTTTACTGCGGGCGCTCAAAGATTTATTCTGGGCCCAGTTCCCGTTGCTGCTCTATATGATGCCACAAGGGTCAATTCTTAGGAAATAATATTCTCCCTCTTCCTCTCCTTCTTTCTTGTCCCGTCAGGGGTCGCCACAGCAAATCAACCTCGGAAATGGAAATGTTTTATTTGTGTGAATAGCGCCATGTCTGCGGAACGTCAAAGGGAGGCTACTGAACATTTCAGAATCAGAATCAGAAGGTGTTTATTGCCATTGTGAGGGTTCACAGACTAGGAATGTTTCTCATTGAAGTCGTGCTACATGTAATGTAGTGACTGAGATACACATCACAAAACAGCAGCAGCAGGAGTGGATACACAGATATGTACTAGCAGCAGTAAAACTAGCGTAATCACGCAGTGCAAATAGAACAGTGCAAGTTATCGGTTATGAAATGTTCAAAAGTCCGGGACAGAATTATTAAGTGTATCTTACAGCCGAGGGGAAGAAGCTGTTCTTGTGGCGGGAGGTTCTGGTCCGGATGGACCGTAGCCTCCTGCCTGAGGGGACAGGGTCAAAGAGTCCATGTCCAGGGTGGGAAGGGTCGGCTGTGATCCGACCTGCACGCCTCCGAGTCCTGGAGACATACAGGTCCTGGAGCGATGGCAGCTTGCAGCCGATCACCTTCTCCGCAGGACGTACAATTTCTGGAGCATTGCAGCACAAATCAAGAAGAGGGAGACTCATTTTAAGAACTCTTACTGCACAACACAAGTCACCAGCTGTTAGGGTTTTCTACACCCTCTTCCAGTTCTTTTGGTCTCCTTCGTGAAGGCGCGGTGCACATGAAGAGAATGTGGATTAAGATTTAGATATTTATATACGGTAGTCCCTCATTTTCTGCGGGGGTTACGTTCTAAAAATAACCCGCAGTAAGTGAAATCCGCAATGTAGTGATCTTTATTTATTTTAATTATTATACATGTACATAAATGTTTTAAGGCTGTAAAACCCCTCACCACACACTTTATACACGTTTAACAGTCAGGCATTAATCTAAATAGATTGTTTCAGTATTATAGAATGAAACCAAAGATCAAAACCTTTTCAGAACTAAACATTTGTTTGAGAAATATAAATATATAGTACGTACAGTAAACGTTTTCCTGTTAATAATGTTAAGGCGTGCAGGTCGAGGAAAGAGCCGCTTGGAGTGCAGAAGAACAAATATTCTACTCGTGCTGTCTTTAGCCTCTCATGCTGCTTTATTGGATAGCTTAGCACAGCGGAACGGCAGCGGCTACATGTATCAACAGGAAGAAACAAAACCCAAAAGGGACGTGACGTTTATGCTCCTACAAAATAAAAGCTTCTTTTTACACAGAGAATAAGAGCGCTATAAAACAAACGCTTAACAAATAAACATGATAGCTTTTAGGAATAACAAATTTAATTTTAATGATCAACCTACGAGGTTGAACACATGAGAAATGATTAATAGCGACTCGGGCGTATTTCACAGTTCCTCCGACCGCGCCCCTTCGTCTTGCACCGTTTCAAGGCGCGTTCAAGTGCAAATAAAAAATCTGAAAAATTGCATTAAAACTCCGCGAAGCAGCGAAGTCGCAGAGGATGAAGGTCGAGGGACTACTGTAATTCGCAAATCAGTTACAGTCGGTTCAGATATCAGCGCTGAGATTCGACCATGGTTCTCGTGTCTGCCCCATGTTTGAATGAAGATCCTTCTTGTTTCGTCATCATTTCAGTGAAGGTGGGTTTCTCCCCGGCCAATCTCAGGCCATGTTTATCTGTGTTGTGTGACGTCACTAATGACACATTCAATGGAAATCAGTCATAGCAATACCAAAATAAATGTTGTGTCTTTATTATGTCGTCCATCTGGCATGGAAATTCACTACATCGTTCAAATAACAGATTAGTATCGGTTCAGATTACATAAAAGCATTACTGCATTTTTCATTCAATAAATATCTTGTAGTTTGCAGATGGATGATATTTCTGATATCAGAGACAGTACTCATGTTCAGTACTGAGATGATCTAAAGTAGAGAACAATTTCAGATATTTCTTTGTGCAAATAAAATGACAGAGAGTCTATCATGATAGAAAATACATTTGCATTTATAGGATATTCAACAGCTGCCTCTTCTGACTCGCTTCTTCACTTCCCTTCTGTCTTACTTGCATGTGAGGAAAAAAATGTGTTCCTGTCTGTCAAATGCAGTACAGCTGTCACAACCAATGAACGAGCCCATTTGTTTCTCGACATTACCAAACTGCACATTTATAACCAAAGCGGGACATGATGGCCCAAAAATCAAATGAGACAAGATCCAGACACTCAACTGACCTTTCAGTCCCAAATCAATGCTGCTGGAATGACAGCGAAGCCACAGCAAAGTCAGTTTATATGGTAGCCATCAAAATTAAACGTCCAAGGAAGATAAAAATAACTATGAGTTAAAACCATTTGTTGCAAAATGTCATTTAATAGAACCGAGTCAGGCTTGGGATGGGATTTAAAGGTAATGAGTTTGCCTGCCTGGGATATCCAGGCAAGGAGTTCCATGACCCGGGGGCTCAGCCAGCGAAGGCTTGACCCCTCTGGTGACACGTCCAGCAGAGTAATAAACAAGATCACCTCAATCCCTGCCGTGGAAGGCAGCACAAACTTCTCCTATTGGAATGTTTGCTTGATATTGCCAGAAGCTCAATGCAGGAGTCGAGTGACGTCTGCAGGAAATACAAATATGGATGACGGAGACTGTCTTCGTACAGTCACCAGAAGGACTGAGGAGAAAGAGGAGATGAACAATAAGGCAGCCAGACAAGCAGAAAGTTCATGTGTCGCTCTGTGACCACAGCAACTTCTGTTTACTGAAACTGAATAGAGCGTCATCAGGAGTGGCTGGATAAAGATTGAGTCATTAAATAAAACGAAAGAACATAATTTATTGATAAAAGTAAGAGTATTTGGTGTTGAAATGAACCGATGGCTTGGTCGGGGTGTACCCCGCCTCTTGCCCTTTGACTGCTGGGATAGGCTCCAGCACAACCCCCGAGAACGTGCTTTTTTTGCCGTACTAGATTAAAGTGTAATTGCACATCGGCTACAGTAGTTGGCAGTGGTGCCCTGATTGTCAGAGTGCGCGCAGGGAGTATTAGCTCTATGGTGTTTTTGCAGAAGAAAAGCAGTTGTAAACAAACCCTCAAGAGACAGCACATAGAGATATTTAATGGGGAGGAAAAGAGAGGCAGAGATGATAAGACAAAGGAAGGTCAGTCGAAAGCAAAGATGAGGAAATATGACGTAGCGGACGTAGCGGACGTAGCGCTTGGCTTCACCGTGACTACAGTGGGAGACGAAGAAAGACCTGACTTCCTCATTTTGCTAAAAGCACAATTGTTTTTTCATTTTGGTTTTGTAGGTTAAAGTGTTTTATATTTTGTGCTCCCTAGTTAATGTTGCTGATCAATTTTAATTTATTATTATTTATTGATGTTGTTTAATTTAATTTATTATTTAAGTGTATAAATTGTAGTTTAAGGATTAAAAAAAGATTTCAGGCAAATTGATGCACTTCAAATATTTTATTTTCTATTGCAGACCAAAAAAATGGTAATAAAGTTATTCTTTGTTGTAAGTTGATCTATATTTCTTTCTTTTTCATATTTCTTTTTATGTTAATAATGATACAAGAGTATTTTTTTGGGGGGGGGAGGGGTCGCGAAATGTTTTTTTTTTCCTAGGGGGGTCGTAACAGAAAATAATTGAGAAGCACTGTGCTCGGGGAAGCGTTGAAAGAATTAGAGCTGCTATTATAAAGGAGACTTCCGATATAGGTGTGAGTGTGTGTGTGCCTATGGTCCAAACAGCAGTTCAGAGTATCCCCCCTTTTTGGAGTCCTTGGAGGGGGTACTGGAGAGTGCTCCTTCTGGCAATGTTGGCAATGACAGTGAGACCTGGAGGGGTGTGATTGGGAGGAATGGCCCCCCTGATCGGAACCCGAGTGGTGTTTTGTTATTGGACTTCTGTGCTCGTCACAGATTGTCCATAACAAACACCATGTTCAAGCATAAGGGTGTCCATATGTGCACTTGGCACCAGGACACCCTAGGCCGCAGTTCAATGATCGACTTTGTAGTCGTCTCACCGGACTTGCGGCCGCATGTCTTGGACACTCGGGTGAAGAGAGGGGCAGAGCTGTCAACCGACCATCGCCTGGTGGTGAGTCAACTCCGATGGTGGGGGAGGATGCCGGACAGACCTGGCAGGCCCAAACGTATTGTGAGGGTCTGTTGGGAACGTCTGTCAGAATCTCCTGTCAGAAGGAGTTTTAACTCCCACCTCCGGGAGAGCTTCGACCATGTACCGGGGGACTCGTGGGTGAGCTCCTCCATCTCTGGGACTGAGGTTGCAGAGGTAGTTAAAAAGCTCCTCGGTGGCAAGGCCCCAGGGGTGGATGAGATCCACCCAGAGTTCCTTAAGGCTCTGGATGTTGTAGGGCTGTCATGGTTGACACGACTCTGCAACATCGCATGGACATCGGGGGCAGTGCCTTTGGATTAAAAGACCGGGGTGGTGGTCCCTCTTTATAAGAAGGTGACCGGAGGGTGTGTTCCAACTATAGAGGGATCACACTCCTCAGGCTCCCCGGTAAGGTCTATTCAGGGGTACTGGAGAGGAGGGTCCGCCGGATAGTCGAACCTCGGATTCAGGAGGAGCAATGTGGTTTTCGTCCTGGCCGTGGAACTGTGGACCAGCTCTACACCCTCGGCAGGGTCCTTGAGGGTGCATGGGAGTTTGTCCAACCAGTCCACATGTGTTTTGTGGATTTGGAGAAGGCATTCGATCTGTCCCACGGATAGTCCTGTGGGGTTGCTCCGGGAGTATGGGGTGTCCGCTCCCTATATGACCGGTGCCAGAGCTTGGTCCGCATTGCCGGCAATAAGTCGGACCTATTTCCAGTGCGGGTTGGACTCTGTCAGGGCTGCCCTTTGTCACCGATTCTGTTCGTAACCTTTATGGACAAAATTTCTAGGTGACCTCAGGATTGGGTCGCTGCTTTTTGCAGACGACGTGATCCTGTTGGCTTCATCAGGCCGTGCCCTCCAGCTCTCACTGGATCGGTTCGCAGCCACATGTGAAGCGGCCGGGATGAGAATCAGCACCTCTAAATCCGAGGCCAAGGTTCTCAGCCGGAAAAGGGTGGAGTGCACCCTCCAGGTCGGGGAGGAGATCCTGCCCCAAGTGGAAGAGTTCAAGTACCTTGGGGTCTTGTTCACGAGTGAGGGAAGGATGGAGCGGGAGATCGACAGACGGATCGGTGCAGCGTCTGCAGTGATGCGGACTCTGCACAGATCCGTCATGCTGAAGAGAGAGTTGAGCCGAAAGGCGAAGCTCTCGATTTACCGGTCGATCTTTTTTTTTTTTCTCGTTTTTTTCTTCTTTTCTTTCTATTACCTTGTCTGCATTCGTGCTCCACAGTGACAACGTACATAACGTCAGTCACCGTTAGAGTTCTATGCAATTTTTAGAGTATTATTCCCTGGGATGGAGAGGAGGGAGCAAGAGGCTGGACCACCATCCCACCCCAAGCCCAGCCCACCAAGGCCCCACATGCCGCGCCAAGGCCAAAAATAAATAAATTGTGAACCCCCCCATACCCTGTCTATATGGCTCCCCAGATCCCAGACTGGGGAACCCTCCCAACACCGTGAATGTGTGGACACCCAGGTGCTATATACAAATGTATGTGGTGCGTTAAAATTTGTGGCAGGTGGGGCCGGACGGGGGATGCGGAGGAGGGCAACGGCGCACTCCTGCCCTGCGCCCCCCCCCCCCCTTATTTCCCCGCCTAGCACCCACGTGACCCCATGTGGTGCATTAAAATGGGGGGGGGGGGGTTGCAGAGGGACGCTCGGTGAACGCCCCCCAGCACCAGGCCCCCCAGGTGCATGTAGCCTATGTGTATATTTACAAATGTGTTGTGCTAAGGTGGTGAGTTAAGAGGCGCAGCACATGAGGCCCCAGCCAACCAGGTGGGGGGAGGAGGGAGCCCGACAGTAGTCCGCAGCCTCACCCATCCCACCCACAGGTGTCAGAGGGCCCAACCATACACAGGGCCCGGATCGAGCGCTGCCCCCGACGCATCCCACCCATCCCCCATAATCAAGCCCCCAGGAAGGAGGGAGCCGCGAGGCCCCAGCGGGAGGAAGGATGCCGGAACAGGAGAGGCGGGGAGAGGGGAAAGGGGGAGACCACGAGGGGAGAGAAGGGGAGGCAAAGGAGAAGGGAGAGGGGGGAGGGGGAGGCAGGACAGGAGACGAGACCAAGGAGAAGAGGGCGAGCGGGGGACGGGGAGGGTGGACGAGAGAGGTCAGGGAGGAGGGAGGGGAGGTGAGGGGGCCATGGCCACGCCAGGTCACCAGCCGGACCCGGGCCACTACTACCAGCAGAGGAGTGACAGACTGCGCCAGCTCAGTGCCATCCCGAACGCATAGGCCAGCACCCCGGCATGGCAACCTAGTGGAACACCGGCGGCCGCCCGAGAAGCATGCGCCACCCAGCAGAGACCAGAGGAGCCGGGCCGCACATATCAAGCCACGGGGAAAGCCCCTGAAGAGTTAGCCCAGCATGCAACAGCCCCGGAGATCAACCATCCTTGTGTGAAGAACATTGAGCTGGAGACTGGAGCTGAAACATAGAAAGTTAGAATGGCTGGGAGGTGATGTATTTCTGAGGTCCACTCGGTCCTGGAGACAGAAACCGGGTTCCTAAATGAAAACAGAAACAAGATGAGTTATGCAAAAAAAAAATGTAAGCAGCATCACCATTTACATCGTTGTGGTGGCTTTCGCTAGCAGGCAGAATCAGGTTGCAATATTTATATTTAATGATTTAATAAAAGGAGACCAACTTTCTGT
Source organism: Brachionichthys hirsutus (assembly GCF_040956055.1). Lineage (NCBI taxonomy): Eukaryota > Metazoa > Chordata > Actinopteri > Lophiiformes > Brachionichthyidae > Brachionichthys > Brachionichthys hirsutus. The sequence continues at coordinate 13,003,253 of NC_090909.1, forward strand.
AAAATATTTCAAATATTTTTTATTTATTTTTTTGGAAGCAGAGATTTTCTCCATTGATATGTGTTCTATGAGGAGGTTCAACCAATGATTGATGTTTAAAGACTGTTTATTTTTCCAGTTAATGAGGATTGTTTTCTTGGCGATGGCGAGGGCTGCGAGTGTGGGGTGCGTTTGTTTCTTAGAAATAACGATTTCTGCTAAGTCACCGAGTAGACACGTGATCGGAGATAAAGGGAACGTACAATCTAAGATGGACGACAGTTTATGTGATACTGCGACCCAGAAATCCTGGACGGGTGAGCACAACCATAGGGCATGGAAATAAGTGTCAGCAGTATTTTGGGAGCATTGAGAACAGATGTCAGATTCAGAGAAGCCCATTTTCTTCATCATATATTGAGTAATGTGTGTTCTATGAAGGATCTTATACTGGATGAGTTGAAGATTTCTGTGTTTTGTCATTTTAAACGCATTTTCACAGATTTGTGTCCAAAAGTCATGATCTAAGGTTAGTGACAGATCCGTCTCCCATTTTGAGATGGGAAGAAATATCGTATCTGTGCTTGAGAGTACTTTATAAATCTTAGAAAGGGTCTTTTTATTACCGGTCGATCTTCGTTCCTACCCTCACCTGTGGTCACGAGCTTTGGGTAGTGACCGAAAGAACGAGATTGCGGGTACAAGCGGCTGAAATGAGCTTCCTCCGTAGGGGGGCTGGGCTCTCCTAGAGATCGAGTGAGAAGCTCAGTCATCCGGGAGGAGCTCGGAGTAGAGCCGCTGCTCCTCCGCGTTGAGAGGAGCCAGATGAGGTGCATCTATTCAGGATGCCTCCCGAACGCCTCCCTGGTGAGGTGTTCAGGGCACGTCCCACCGGTAGGAGACCACGGGAAAGACCCAGGACACGCTGGAGAGACAATAGGTGCGTTTACATGGACACATTTAACCCGGTTAAAATCCTGATCGGAATAAAAATGCTTCATGGACACACCTTAACCGGAATAGTCTAACCCAATCCAGCCTGATCCGGTCACAATTCCATCCCGATGGAGAGGGGTGCTTTATACCGATTTGTAACCCGGTCAGGGCGCATAAAAACACTTATTCCGATGTATCGGTACAAGTCGTCCTTACTGCGCATGTCTGTGACGTCAGCTACACGCGCTGCTGCTATTGCCGGAAGCTAGTTGAAGCAGAGCGAGCGAAAAGCACGGCGGGCGGAAGACAGAACTGGTCAATATCTGAGACAAACATGTTGCCGGAGACATTAAAGGAGGAAACTAAAAGCGCAAACGGGGAAAACGAGCGAAATAACGCTGACGTTTCAGGCAGGAAAGCGCGGAGCGATGGTTTGTTTACAGCGGAAGTTGCTACGCTACGCTTCTTCTTCTACCATTTCCGGTGCTTTTGGTCAAACTGCGCATGTCAGAATATTCTGTTCCGATCAAAAGTGTGATGCATGAACACGCAAATCCTAATCGGATCGGATTTTTAGGGTCCATGAACACGGCGCATCGGATCACAATTTTACTCTGAACTCTGATTGGAATAAATAAATTTTGTCCATGTAAACGCACCTTATGTCTCTCGGCTGGCCTGGGAACGCCTCGGGATTCCCCCGGAAGAGCTAGAGGAAGTGGCCAGGGAGAGGGAAGTCTGGGTTTCACTGCTTAGGCTGCTGCCCCCGCGACCCGGCCCCAGATAAGCAGTTGAAAATGGATGGATGGATGGATGAAATAGAAAAAAGATGATTGCTATAATGCAGAATGATGCACCTTGAAATGGATCTGCCTGAAGCAGGGAGACTCAAAAAAGAGACTCAGATATTCAGCTGTAGCATTAGCTGAATAACTATTGTATGCTACTACTATATGCAAAGTACTGGACAATCTATCTGCATGCACTGTTTACTACTTTCAATTCGTGTTGTTTTCTTCTTCTATTACTTGTATTTTATATTGTAACTACGCACCAAATGGAGCAGCACTCCTAATCTCGTTGTATATCCACTATGCAATGACAATAACGGCTTTCTATTCTATTCTATTCAGTAGAGCCCAGCTGAGAGTAAGCCCATGTTGAACGGGCTCGGGCCCAGACTGAGCTGCATTATAGCCCAAAGAGAACAAGAAATAGACAAAGAAAGGCATATATTACAGTGTAATAGTCAGAAACAAAAATCAACAAAGAAATACATTTTTGAACTCTGAGCAGCAAATGGATGTATAACTCAAAGGATCCTTTGATGGAGGTGGGGGGTATACAACTCACCTTAAGACTCATAATACTATAGCCCTTAGCCTTAGAACACTCTGGTCAGAAGTTGAATCATTTCTAATCTATAATCCCTTTACTACAGTTTCGCCTTTCTCTGATTGATCCTTTTCCAACTGGAACAGTTGCACTCGGGGCTCCATTAAATACTGTTATTGAAAGCCTGAAGTGTGGATATACAAATCCAAATAGCCCTTTAACCATAGTCATCCTCACTTCCCACAAATACTTTTTGCCCTTTTTATTGTGTGACTGATGAAAAGAAAAACTCCCTTTCATGGAGCAATACAAACTGGTCTGTAAAGACAAACATTTCATTATGCACATTAGATCGATAGCTCCTTATGATCATTGCAAAGGGATATACAACGAACTTGTAGCGGCTAGGAGTGGTGTCACCCTATTGAACTATACAAACATCTTAGGATACAAGAGAGAAATATGGAAACTTGAGTAACGACCAAGTGTGACAACAAGTAAATAACAGTCGTCCGGTTTAGTCTTTAAATGTATGCGTGGTGACCGTGTGTCTATTTGCAGGATGGGTAGGGGTTCGATGCCAGTGAGTGTGTGTGTTGAATGCAGGGGGGGCATGTGACTGTTCAGTGTGGTGATTGCTTGTTGGAAGAAGCTGTCTCTGAAAGTCCTTGTTGTTGTGATTGACCTGTAGAGCCCGACAGGTGAAAGACGGGGTGGGTGTGTCCTGTGATAAGCCTCGCGCCGTGCAGACAGACTTCACTGGTAACTTCATCCGCAGTGGGGAAAGGATTTCTCTCTGTGTGCCATTTAAGCTTGTTATATTGCACACATTTGATTGGTTGATGCTCGTGGGTTGTTCACCACAGACAACGGGATGTTCATTTCCTTTTTTATCTTTACACGCTAGTACAACGAGCCCCTTGCAACACACACATGCAGGGGCCCTGGCATGCAGAGAGGGAATAGGGTGAAGGCGCCACCCTTATCACTTGGAGCAGTTGGGTTGCTGGCTCAAGGGCACCTCGACAGTACTCTGGGGGTAGACTGGCCCCTCTCCAGGCACCAGCGCACACTCCACATTTTGTCTGAGCTGGGACTCGAACCGGTGAGCCGGTGGACATCTCCACTTTCCCAAGGCCCAACCCGCTGAGCCACTGCCGCCCCGTCCTCACAACGTACTGAAACATTTTGAAGACTGCGCTGGGAGGAGGTTGGGAGTTTCAACTCAAGACAAATTGGCTGGTCTGTGCAGGTTCTCAGTCATCCAGGTCGAGGTAAATCAAAAAGAGCAACAAAGAAGAATCAACTGGATTTGTTCAAGTTTGGTTGAAGACGTTTCACCTTCATCCAATAGAAGCACCCAGGTAATAAGATTCCCCAGGTAACCCATCATCCACTTCCACAAGGTGAGGGGTCGTTGTGCCCCCACCCTCAGGTCAGCTGCATCCAGGCGTGGTTGGGGGTTGTGTGTGTTGGGGACAGAGGTCAATACTGCATTGTATGTTGCTGATGGGTGGTGTCTTAATTAGGGGTGTCAAATGATCACGTTCATTGCGATTAATTAATTGCAGTCATATTTAATTCAATTTTAATCATAACAGGAAGTCATCTCAAGACACTTTACAGGATTAGCAGGGAAAGACAGAACCCAACTTGACCAGAAGATCACAAGAGCAAAGACTTTGGAGACAGAGGCAAGAAAAACTTCCTTTTAACAGGCAGAAACCTGGGACAGAACCTAAGACTCATGGTGGACGGCCAGCTGTCTGACCGGGTGGGTTGAGAGAGAGAGAGCGAGAGAGTCATAGGAGTATAAGCATCCTGGGTACTGCATCACAGTCTGGTACTGCATCACGGTGTGTGTGCTGTTGAGTGTCTATACTCATACTATACACTAAGAAATATCAGTAACAAGTTCCGTAGCTGGGGAGCAGAGCCTCCAGTTGCTGCTGAGGAAGGTGGATGGAGGAGGAGGAGGAGTATGTGAGGGAAAGTAGGGGAGATACGGAGGAGCGAACTTAACACAATTCATAAGTTACTGAATTAGTCGTGGTTATTTTCAATAAGTACTACTTCAAAATACTGCTCTATCATGTATCATGACTGCACCATCATTTATCCTGTTAGGAGCATAGCGAATTTAGGATTGATTTAGGATTGTACGAGGAAAACATGTGAAAACAAAATATCTTCTTTCTTAAATACCTCCGTGGTACATGTACATAATCCCCCTGTTACCAAAAACCCAAGTCTGACCCGAGGGTTCTATTGATATATGGCAAAAGTAAACGGTCATGAATTTGAGTCAATGAACTCCCAGTCAATGAAGTGCTTGACTTCTGTAGGTGCTCAGTTACAAGATCATAACGACGGACAGGTTGGCCTCACCTGACACTCAATCAAGGAAAGGAGGAGACCAGGAAAAGGTCAAACAGATCAGACCTGGGGGGGAATTACCAGGTAATTAGCTCTCCAGATTAAAATGCTACATATTTCATGAGACATCTTCAAGACCCTGAGGCCGTGCTCTTTCAGAAACAATCTGTATTAATCTAAATGTTTTTCATAACATTATTGAACTTTTAATATGGATAACAAACACCCATTGAGATTCTATTATAGCTGTCGAGTCTCCAGGGAAATCTCTATCATCGAACATGAGGGGAACCGCTTTCATTTCTTTCAAGTCATCTCAGACTTACTGATGTCGGTATAATGGATTTTATAAATGTGTGCCTGTCTGGGGGGGGGGGGGGGGGGGTGGCTTTGTTTTATCAATGTTAAAGGAGAAGAAAGTAACGTGTTTGAAGGTGGCTAGAAGTTTAATGTTACAGCAAAGATTTATTGCACTTTACAGCAACGCAACAGACACAGCTGTTGAAATTCAGCTCAGCGGAAAGGAAGGAAATGAAAGACGAGATGAAAACAAATAGTTTACCCATTTCTCTGAAGTTATTTTGCACAAAACTTTGCTCGGCAGAATGATTTCAGCAACACATCTGAGCTAATAATACATTTTTAATAAGTCACTTAGTGTGAAAGAGCTAATTCCTTCTTGCTGACTGGGCATGTGAGCAGGTTCAGAAACAGGGTTGGCAGAAACTCCTGTAGTTTAGTTCAGAGAAAAAAGGTGTTAATTATGTCTCTTGAAATCAGTCTGTGATTCCCGAGCCCCCTGAAGACTTGGATTATACTTGTATGGGCCACGCTGATATTTATAGTGGGATGCTGCAATATATTGTGTGGGAAGAATTTCCACTGGCGATGGGGGTGAAGGGATAGCGACTGTTTGATGAAACAGAATGTCAGAATATTGCTTTTATCAACAGAACTAAAGTGCGCACAACAGTATCGTTTTATACTATAAAAGTAACAAGATAAATCGAGAATTTAAATATTTCTTTGAGGTATACATTTTCATCGGATCTCTGAGCAGTACAGCGTACTGTGGAAATGAGTATAGGGAAATCTGTAAATACAGGGAAATGAAAAATAAAGCAGGGATTCTGAAAATACCGGGGAGAAATAAAAAACGAAGCTGTGAAAGGAAACGTTAGCAGTTAGGAGACAAACTTCTCACTTTACACTTCCGTTGTGGTCATCAACACATGAGCAGAAGCATTTCCTCCACGATTCAACTGTGATTCTACATAAACGTAGACATCGTAGTTCTGCCTCCGGAAGGCTTCGTGTTCTTGATAGCATCCTTCTGGTTGAGGATTGTACATATCAATGTACTCTCCTCGTACTGGCGTGTCCCATCACTTACGGACACCACGGTCATGTTGATGGATCATTTCATGCTTCATCTCCATCTTCATCATCGTCTCTTCTTCACTGCCATCCTCACTACTCGCTTTCTTTTGACCCATCACTGATCAGGAATCGTCACAGCTACAGCCAGAATCACTGAACCAGTGAAGCAGCGCTCGCATCGCTCGACTGACTAGCGTTAGCATCTGGAAGCGTGCTAGCAGCGCTCGACCGTCTAGCGCAGGGGTGGGCAAACTTTTTGACTCGCGGGCCACAATGGGTTCTAAAATTTGTGTGAACTAATATAAATGGCATGTAAAAGTCATTACATGAAAGGATTTGGCCTTTTACAGGTAGAATTACAGGGAAAAAAATGGAATTTCGTTGTGTTTGTGGTGTAAAAAGTGTAAAACATATAATGACAATAAAAAGCTAATCTTAAAAAGGTAAAATGAATGAGGTTTAATTATAATAACATTTTGATATAATTTGGACAAGTTCGGCGGGCTGGATTAGAAAGCCCAAGGGGCCGCTTATGGCCCCCGGGCCGTAGTTTGCCCATGTCTGGTCTAGCGTTAGCATCTGGAAATGTGATCGCATCGCTCGACTGACTAGCGTTAGCATCTGGAAGCGTGCTAGCAACGCTCGACAGTCTAGCGTTAGCATCTGGAAATGTGATCGCATCGCTCGACTGACTAGCGTTAGCATCTGGAAGCGTGCTAGCAGCGCTCGACCGTCTAGCGTTAGCATCTGGAAATGTGATCGCATCGCTTGACTGACTAGCATTAGCATCTGGAAGCGTGCTAGCAGCGCTCGACCGTCTAGCGTTAGCATCTGGAAATGTGATCGCATCGTTCGACTGACTAGCGTTAGCATCTGGAAGCGTGCTAGCAGCGCTCGACCGTCTAGCGTTAGCATCTGGAAATGTGATCGCATCGCTCGACTGACTAGCGTTAGCATCTGGAAGCGTGCTAGCAGCGCTCGACCGTCTAGACCGTTTCCAGATGCTAACGCTAGACTCTAGCGTTAGCATCTGGAAATGTGCTCGCATCGCTCGACTGACTAGTGTTAGCATCTGGAAGCGTGCTAGCAGCGCTCGACCGTCTAGCGTTAGCATCTGGAAATGTGCTCGCATCGCTCGACTGACTAGCGTTAGCATCTGGAAGCGTGCTAGCAGCGCTCGACCGTCTAGCGTTAGCATCTGGAAATGTGCTCGCATCGCTCGACTGACTAGCGTTAGCATCTGGAACCGCGCTCATAGCTCAAATTCATGCTCTTATCTCAAAGCAAACTATTGCTGGCTCGTATCCTGGAACGCTCGTATGTTACTGTACTTGCAAAGTAACAGCAACAACTTGGAGAGGAATGGCAAAATGGCCAATTTTCAATTGTTACGTTTTAGTAGATTGATAAGAACTAATTTGATTGAAATGTAAATGATTCAACCTGAGGGCATTTTCTTTGAGTTTAAAGTTGGTCTGTATTGCTGAAGGAATGACATGGTAACAAAGCTGAGAAAGAAGCAAATTGCATCAGTAACTTGTGAGAACTGTATTAAAATGCAAATGTATGGTTGTTAATAGTTCTTCAAAAACCAATAATCCCCCACAGTCAGTCATGTGTCAAAATGGTTAATGGAAAAATATCCCGGAGGCACACACGGTGCTTTTTCCATTCCACTTTTGATTAAGCGAAAGAAAAAAAAATCAGTTTGGGGAAATGTGCAGTTTGGGTCATGACGGGATTGGCAAAAATGTCTTCACGTGGGCAGGATCCCAAAGTCATTGTCTTGTGCTCTGTTTCCACAGATATGTGTTATCATGCAAGACCCCCGAGGATGATGAAGAGGCCTCCAGGCTGTCTGTCAGATATGCATTTATGACAGGCATTTATCACACAGCTGAGTGGGACACAACTCGTGCAGGGAAACATTGACGTGAAACAATGCTGGTGAATGGAGAGGTGAGAGTTGGACCTTTTCATCCACAGAACCAGGACTGAATCCCGGTGATTGCTCTGATATCTGCTGTTGCTGATACATATTATTGAACCTGCAGATCAGGCTAATTCAGCCAGTCATTAACATAAATGGCTATCGAGTGGACCAGATGCAGGATATTTCAATGAATGAATGAATTTTGTTTCGGTTCACTTTTCAATGAGACAGACAAAGGACAATATTTGAAAGGCTTTTAAACCCTGATGAACCAAAGCAAATGCAATGCAATGCAAATGCTTACTTGGAACCGCCCCCCCTCCCCCCCCTAATGACTTGTCTGCATATCATCTCAAAAATGACAACATTTATAAAGTCAGTCATAGCTCGAGTTATTCATGTGATTAACCTGTCCTCTTGGCAGACGAGCCAGACATGTTTTATTAATTCTATTTCCTACTTTGCGCCATCGAGGGCCGTGCACACGTTGGTGAGACAGACAGACAAAAAGTGAGAGAAAGACAGTGGAAAAAATGCAGTGGATTTATTAGGCCCGAGCGCCTATCCTAGTTTGTGCTTGTTGTTCTCCCCCATTCATCCAACCACAACTCTCAGAGTTATCACAAAACACCAGACACGTGAAAGTCTTAAGAGGAAAGTGGATCATCTAGGTCCCAGGCAGAGCAGAGTGAGGGCCACAGACACTGAGTTTCGACCTGGCATGCATCACCGAGACCCTTTAAGGGCAGTACAGCAACCCCAGAACACTCCAGCACCCCGAGAACGACTCCGAGAGCGTCACAGGGGTCACCCGCCGACGCCCCCCGCAGGGCACCCCCCACCCATCACATAACTCCCCGCCCGACCACCACCCAAACCCCAGGGTGTGTGTGTTTCTTACAATAACGTCTAATAAACTCTTTTTTTCACTCCATGAATGTTTCAATGAATCTTTAGAGTAACCTATTTTGTTTGTGTTTGGTACCTCTGCCAGGGAGGTTATGTCTTTGCTGTCTGTCTTTTATCAACATAACTCAAAATGTTCTGGACGGATCTTGATGACATTTTCAGGAGATTTTGGGAATGTTACCAAGGGCTACATTTTGGTGATGATCCAGAAGAGATCCTGGATTCTGAATCACTTTGACATTTTTGTTAACATTGACGTAAATGGAGCTTCAAAAATGTTTCCTCAATATCTCAGTTTATTATTGACCAATGTTTATGTAATTTGACACAATAATGTAGGGTGGGGACCTCTTTCTCACCACCGAATGTCATCCTGTTGGATCTGGATGTGCATATTATTGAGATTTTCAGAATCAAAACTACCAGGAATTCCTAATGGGATATTCCCTGCACTATACATTGTATTTTTTTCTGTTAACACATCAGCACTTTCATGCTCAAAAAATGTGGATAAAATAAATATTGCACAATATTTTTTGGTGTCAATCACAATATAGTGGGACTGAGGTGATTGGTGGAGGTCTGCACTCTGAGTCCTTTTCTATTTTTTCTCATAGTATTTTCTGCCAATCAATTCTGGTTTCATGAACCCTAATCGCAACACAAGTGCAATTTAATTCAATTTTATTTCTTTACCGCCAGTGTAACGGCAGATATGAAAGGTTTATGTTGTTTAGATAAATAGTAATTGTATTTGAGTTCGTGCTTTTGTTTTGTTAACTGTTTCGTAAGTTTGTGCTTTTATCTTGTTAACGACCTTGTAACCGGAAGCTAAGCAAAGTGAGTGCGCTTGAGCGAGAAGAGACGCTAGACGGAACGAGAGAGAACGACAGAAGAGATGGATGATTTAATGTTTTAGCATCGGTTGATTGAGGAACAAGGTAAATGTGATTGTATCTGTGTAATAGTTGTATTTTAAGTATTTTAATGTTTATGGTTAAATCGTATTTTATGGTAATGATTGTGTTTCAATGTTTGAGTTATGAATGGTAACGGTTGAATGATGGTTAACTTTATTGTGTGTTATTTTTTATTTTCATAGCTCTTACGTTGGTTAATGGACGGAAGGTCAAAATAAACTATTCAACCACCAGTTCTGGCCTTTCTAAATCGACTGGATGCTACAGCCAGCTAACAACAGAAAGTTATCTCAAGACACTTTACAGATGCAGGGAAAGACAGAACCCAACTTCACCCAAAGAGCAAGAACTTTGGAGACAGAAGGACCTGAAAGAGAAAGAGGGACAAACAGAGGGAGAGAGAACAAGACTACAGGAAGAGAGAGAGAGATTACTGACATATATTTATAACATGAATAATCAGATAAAGAGGGAGGAGCTCAGTGTGTCATGATGTTAAGCCACCAGTGCTGCCTAATGACAGCAGATTGATTATATTGATTACTGCATTGATTAGTTATAAGCTTTGTTAAAAAGGAAAGTCTTTAATCTACTCTTGAACATAGAGATGGTGTCTGTCTCACGAACCAATCAGGGAGCCGATTCCACAATAAAGGAGCTTGATAACGGAAAGCTCCGCCCCCCTGTCTGCTCTTGGAAATGTCTGGAACCATGAGCAGGCCAGCATTTTGGGACCGCAGGGTTCTAGTGGGGCAATATGGGACCTGTAAGGTAAGGAGGGGCCTGGCTGGTGAGGGCTTTAAAAGTGAGTAGAAGGATTTTATATTCAATCCGTTCCCTAACAGGAAGCAGAGACGCCAGAACAGGGGAAATGTGTTCTCTCAGTCTGGTCCCCATCAGAACACGAGCTGCTGCATTCTGGATTAGCTGGAGATGTTTAATAGACCTTTTTGGGCAGCCGGACAGTAAGGAGTTGCAGTAGTCCAGTCTGGAAGTCACAAAAGCATGGACTATTTTTTATGCATCTTTTCGGGTCAGTAGGTGCCTGACCTTTGAAATTTTCCAAAGGTGAAAGAACGCAGCCCTTGAAACGTGCTTTATCTGGGACTGAAAGGACAGGTCCTGATCAAAGATTACCCCCAGATTCTTGGACGTGGTGCTGGTGGACACTGAGACGCCATCGAGTTCAACTACAACACTAGAACAAACATTTCTGAAATGCTTTTGGCCCAAGAACCAGAACCTCAGTCTTATTTAGATTTAATAACAGGAAGTTCTCGGTCATCCAGGAGTTAATGTCCTTAAGGCACGTCTGAAGTCTAACCAACTGATCGACTTTGTCTGGCTGAACTGACAGGTATAATTGTGTATCGTCTGCATAGCAGTTGAAATTTCTATATAGGTCCCATATTCTACCCTTTTTCCACAAGTTAATGCAGTTCTCAGGTACTTATATGAAATATCTGTGCCAGTCTTTGGTCCAAATATCAAACAGATGCTGCAGGACAGCGTCTTTCATTTCTGTCTCAAACAGCTCTATCAGAAATGCTCTAAACCCGGAAGCAAAAGTACGTTCATAGTGAGCACGCTACCGCTACACGCTAAAAATAAACTTTATCCACTCTGCTCTTCTACTTCAACTCATGCAGGAAACAGAGGGAGAGTGTCTCTACACATAATCTCAGGGCGTAATAAAAACTATTTTGAATCATGAAGGCTTTATTTTAAACGTTCTCCCCCATCTTCTTGTCGCATCAAGACAAACATCTTACAGATCTGACCTAATAGCGTGTGTGGTTTCAGCTCGATCTGCCAATGAACCCACGCACACACGGCGAAATGATCCACAACTAAACTCAGGACGGAATAAAAATGCGTTGAATCCTCCATCCATCCAGGGAGGCGCCCCCCGGATGCCTAAATAAGGTGCCCGAGCCACCTCAACTGGCTGATCTCAGCAGCGGCTCGACTGCCCGGATGACGGAGCGTCTCACCCGATCTCTAAGGGAGAGCCCAGCGACCCCATGGAGGAAGCTCATTTCAGCCGCTTGTACCCCCGACCTTGTTCTGTCGGTCACTACCCAAAGCTCGTATCCACAGGTGAGAGTAGGAACGGAGATTGACCGGTAAATGGAGAGCTTCGCCTTTGGGCTCTGCACTCTCGTCACCATGACGGTGAAGAGAACGCAGACACAGGGACGTTCACGCACGCATGTGCACACACATCTTCTGCACGTTCGCCAGGCTTGAAATGAAATGAAATGAAATACTTTTATTAATCATCATCTGCGAACACACGTCAAGCTGAGAGGGATTTCTTCCAGACGGGTTTCAGGAGGTGATTCCAGACCTACCAAACGACAAAGGATTGACTGGATGCTTTATTTTGCTGTTTTGGGTTGATAAGGACCCCAAATCACCAGAATCGTGTAGAAACATGGGAAAATGAGTTTTTCAGAATATGAGACCTTTAATAATGTTACTGTAAGGGATTTCTAACCCCTCTTCCGGTTCCTCTTCTCCATCGTGGGTTTGTATTCAATGAGGAGAATGTGGGTTTAGATTAAGACATTTATATAATTAACAGATCAGTACAGTTGGTTCAGATATCAGCGCTGAGATTCCACCACATTCCTCGTGGCTTCCTTATGCTGGAATGAAGACGCTTCCTGCTTCCTCCTCACGTCATTCTGTCCCCTGAAGGCGGGACTTTGCCCCAGCCAATCTAAGCCCATGTTTACGTGTAGTATGTGTGACGTCACTGTTGTGTGACGTTCAATGGAAATCAGTCATAGCAACACCAAATCAAATGTTGTGCGTTCCTAGTGGTGTTGGCGTGTAATTACGTTGTGGAATCCCATCTGGTATGGAAATTCCCAACATTACCTAAGGGAAGCATATACAACGTGAACAGAATAGGTCCAAGCACTGAACCCTGTGGAACTCCATATTTAACTTCAGTGTACGTAGAAGATTCATCATGAACACGTACAAACTGAAATCTATCAGATAAATATGATCTAAACCAGTTCAATGCAGATCCTCTAACACCAACAGATTGTTCAGCCTCTGTAACAGAATCTGATGATCTATTGTGTCAAAGGCTGCACTGAGATCTAATAAAATAAGCACGGAGACAAGTCCATTATCAGACGCTATTAAAGGTCATTGGTGACTTTAACTAATGCTGTCTGTGCTATGATGAGCTCTGAAACCCGACTGAAAAACCTCAAATAACTGATTGTCTTGTAAGAATTCACACAGCTGACTGGAAACTGCTTTCTCTAGAAGCTTTGACAGGAATGGAAGGTTTGAAATTGGCCGATAGTTAGCCGAGACATCAGGATCTAATGTTGGTTTTTTGAGAAGCGGTTTAATGACTGCTGTTTCAAAAGACTTGGGTACATAGCCTGTGAGTAAAGACCTCAAAAGTCTCAAAGGACCTCACAAGCTAGATTTTGTCTCTCATATTGTTGAAAGGCTTTTTTGGTGCTACAAATGAGCCAGCATGATAAAGTCACTGGTCTACATACATTATCTTCTATTTTACAAATAGTTCTCACAATCAATGCTCAGGTAAAATATAAGAACCCCCTGCGGGTCTGCATATCAATCCAATTATCGATATACCCTCCCTTGCTGTGAGGGATAAACATCTGGCTTCATCCTCATTATATAGAAGTGAGTATTTGCTACTACGCTGATGGTATTTAACCAACAAGGATATCCCTGCTGGCTTGTTACACGTCACCATTTTGGAAGCAGCTCCTTAATGAGGACAGGAATAAAAGCACTCTGCGGACCACCAATAAACACACAAACCTGGCATCCACTTGAATTACTGATAAGTTGTGCGCCAGCTAAAGGCAGCAGCCCCCCCCCCCCCAGAGGCCCTAATCTGTTTAAAGCCGACTGCAGATCCAAACTGCCGAGTCGGAGGATTTGATGGCAGGTGCCACTGTGGAGTCCCAGAACAGACGCTATCAGCCTCGCATCCCGATCTCCACGTCTCCCAGAGACTCAGAAACAAGTTCACCTCGACGTGTCCAAGTTTCTGGCACACATGGTGCAGAATCACAAGATCACAAGATCACAAGATCACAAGATCACAAGATCCAAGACGCAATTACAGCCAGGAAGGCAGCTCATGTGTCCCGGCCTCCTGGAAACACACAGGCCACGTGTCCATCAGTCTGGACACTGTGCACACAGGAAAGACGGTGCTGGGGGGCGCTGTTTAGCATCTTCAGTTGAACGCCATAGTCATTTTGTCAGCCTTAAAGAAACATAATTAGCAATCAGCATTGCTGAAAGATGAAAAAAGCATTGTCATATCAAAAGATTAGTGTTTTGATCTCTTTTATCTTTAATCATGTATCTGAGTTCTACATTCAGTGAAAACCAGTGATGGTGACACAGAACGACAGATCAAAGCAGGATCTTCTACCTCTAAACTTCATCTGGGTTCTCTCTCAGAGACGGGTTCCACAGCTGTCCCAAGGAAGGGAACCTTTGTTCAGAGACTTCAATACCGTATACTGTGTACTGTATAACGTGTACTGTTACTGTTTACCGTGTACTGTATACCATGCACTGTATACCGTATACTGCATACCGTGTACTGTGACGAGCAGCAGTATTTCACAAATAACAAGCAGACATTCATTCAGTCGCTGCAGTTCTTTTATCAGCGGTGAACTATAATCCATCCTGGTAATTCCTGATCCGGATCTGATCAAAAAGGATTACGGGAGATCATCAAAGAATTATTAGGTAACGATTATTTCACGAGTATTTGTGATTCAAATTGTTAACTGTACCAACTAATTACTAAATAAATAGTTAACGTTTTTGAGCCCCCTTAATCAAAAGTCTACAACTTCCAGATGAGTCACAGAGAAGGCCACGGACGTCGTATAATTAGGACAGAGGACAAGTTTAAACGGGTTTTTAATGGGTCTTTTTCCAATACAAAGAAAACTTCAGCCATAAACAGAATATTTGTACATTTTCCAGCTGTTTGTGGCAATAAGACGATGTGAGTGATGCCATTGATGGTCACAACGCCTTCCGGACCTTTCCCAGCTCTGTCTGGTGGCTAAAACTAACCAAACCTTTGCTGCTGCTTCATCACAACCAAACCCCCAAAGAACTCAGGACATATTTGAAGTTTCTGCAATTTTCAGAATCATAAAATGTCAAATTGATTCTGCGATTTCAGGTTTGTGTCAATATTCAAGTGATTAAATGTACATGACTCTTTTATTTCTATATCTCCAGCTCCAATGGCCCCAACAAAGAAACTCGAATGATTTGAATATATTTAGTCAGTTTTATGGATTTTGGACAGGATTACTCTTTTCATGAAATGTACATCATTATCTGTGTGAGAGGAACCAACAAGCGTAAATGAAGAGAACAAAGGGTTCCGCAGCGACGGTCTAAACAGCACATGGAAAATGTACAGAAACAGCAATATGTATGTACAATACAAACCATTCATAGAAATAAGATACCGAGTTCAATACATTACAGCTGATATATTAAGAGACGACGAGCAAGTCCAGTTGAAATCATTGATCACTTAGTCCATTAGAAAGTCAGTCAGCTGAGAATCAATCTTCCAATGAATTGATACCTCGCTACGCTAACCCTTGATTGATGTTCACTTTCCTCTTCAGCTGCTTTTCAAATTTTGTATAAATGTCTGAAGAATCTTTTTCTTTCTTTCTATTCTTCTCGTTACGTTATTTTGTTTTCCAGTGATGGAGGACACACTGCATCGTGTGAACTGCACAGCTGGGGCAGAGTCCACGTGCTGGAGGCCAGAGAGTTCAAGCATTTCATGAAATCAAATAGGACAAATGTTACAGAAGGAAAACAACTTTTTAAAATCTACTTTGAAAAGAAGTGTGAAAAAACCAAAGGGAAAGTTTAATAATGGTGGCAACAATGCTAAAACAGCCAATAGGACCCTGCTATCTACACTTTGTTACCCGGGGACAAAACATAATTGTTGCTCTAATTTGTACTGACACTATTCGTTAATTTTTTTCTGTACCTCTACCCTAATTACAGTACTGTATAGCCACATTCTAAATGATAAAAATATCAGCTACCTGCAACATACAGAAGATTAAATAGGAAATGTTGGGATGGCTGACACTCTGGTTTAGGTACACACATGTTCAGGGACAGCACAGCATACATACACATTTCTCTGATACGGGTAGAAGCCCCAGTAAATTCTCTCCTCATCCTCATTGTGCATGGACGGGTTTGGGAACATCAGCCAGATGGAAAGTAGGGAGTGTCACTGTGGTAGTTGTAGTCCGGACACACTTTCTGCACCAGTTTGTAGTCGGTGCTGTAGAAGGAAATGAAGATGCAGATGACTTTGAATGGTTTGGAGCATAGCCAGGAGACATGGCTCTGTGTCTGCTCCTGGTAGCAGGTCTTGGATGGGTCAAAGTTGCAGAGAGTGTTCTTGGCCCCCTTTTCCACCTTCTCGTACTCTATGCGGCAGTTGAAGGACTTTGAGTCCTTGGCGTCAGTGACGGACTGTTGTGCTGCCACGTCAAACTCCACTATCTTGGTTGGAGGGACCAAACTGACCGACACGTTTCCCTGCCCTGTAGAATTGTGGCGGAAGTAGACACTGAACGTACCATTACCGTGGTCCACAATCTTACCAGTGATCAGCAGGTTGAGTTTGACTGTCTTGATGTTTGAGTGGAAGTCCCCCCAGCCAAACATCTTCTTAAACTTCCCTGTCTTCACCATTGGCCGCCGTTTGGCTCGTGGCCGTGAGTCCTGCAGGTCTGTAGAGTTCCTTAGCCAGTCCCACAGGTCCTGCTCAGAGTACGGCTCTGGAGTGTCATAGCGAAGGTCCAAGGCCGTGCGGTTCTCTTTGCCATTCAGAGTCTGTGACAACAGCCTGCTGATGGACAGTTCCTTGCTGCTTTCTGTCCATATTTGCTTTATTGTAGATTTTGGGCTTCCTGACTTTACAATGTCCGACTTTGAGGCATGGACACTTGTGATCTGTGAAAGAGAAATAAATACATGTCAGCCAATGTGCAATATTTTAAATGTATTAATGTCCTTGGTCTATATTGTAATCATGTGAAAAATATTGTAGCCTATAATATTACTTGATTTAATAAAAAGTATTTGACTGCAAAGCTGTTTTTTTTATACATTTATTTATAAAATGTATTCTATGATGGGGCTTATTTAAAAGTAAGCCCCATCATAAAAGCCCCCTTAAAATCAAGTTGTGTCCATTGAGTTTATCTTATTATATTTAAATATAGGGGTTTGTCCTTTTCTAAATTTCCCACAATGCATTGTGAGCGGCCATACTTGTGTTGATGCTTAGGTCTATGTCACTCTTAATCCCGACAATGACATCTTTTTGTTGAAACTGCCAAGTTTATATGAGAAACGCTGCCCACCAATGAAATACATTATCAAAGAAACAAACAAGAAGGACAAGCCATGGATCACTAAAGACATAGCTAATGCGTGTAAAAAGAAAGATCACCTTTATAAATTATTTCTACAATCACAATCTAAAGAAGCAGAAAAGAGGTATAAAAAAAATAAGATGACTAACATAATAAGATCATGTGAAAAAAATTAAAACAATAAACTACTGGATGAACAGAAATGTAACATTCAAGGTACGTGGAAAGTTCTAAATGATATACTGTACTTAAGAACAGAAAAAAGAAAACTGACTATCCGAAGTGTTTCGTTAAAGATAGAATAACCATGGAAAATAGCACTGAAATAGTAAATGCATTTAATACATTCTTTGTCAATGTTGGGCCCACTCTTGCACAAGGAATTGTTACACCGCCGAAAATCATGGAAGTAGGTGTAAGCAAAATTCAAAGCACTGTAAATTCTTTTTTACTAGAATGGTTGATGAAAATTAAATCAATATTGTGAATGCAATTAAGAATAAGAGGTCCACAGACGGTTTTGATTTGGATATGATGCTGCTAAAGGAGATTATTGACTGTATCGTTATGCCCTTCACACACATTTGTAATCAATCATTGCTCACAGGTGTTTTTCCAACAACAATGAAAATTGCAAAAGTAATACCTATTTTCAAAGATGGAGATAAAGATAAATTTACTAATTATAGACTTTCTCAATTTTCAAAAATACTAGAAAAATTATTCGAGATAAGGATGAATGAATTTATAAATAAGCATAATATAATAAATGATCGGCAGTTCGGTTTGGGCAAACAGGTCAACCTCAATGGCAGTGATGGAACTGCTGGAGGAAATGACAAGTGCAATAGATAAAAGAGGATATAGAGTGGGTGTGTTTGTAGATCTGATTAAGGCCTTTGACACTATAAATCACGAATTACTTTTGTCAAAAATGTTCAGATATGGCTTTAGAGGAGTTGCCTATGATTGGCTACAAAGTTATCTCAGTGGTAGGCAGCAATATGTACAAATGGCAAATGTAAGTTCCCAAATGCATTTTATAACTCATGGAATCCCGCAGGGCTCTGTTCTCGGGCCAAAATTGTTTATAATGTATATTAATGACATTTGTGAGGTTCTTAGGAACATGCAATGTATTCTGTTTGCTGACGATACCAGCCTCTATTGTTCCGGACAAAATAGTGAGCAGTTATTGATTACAGTTGGAAAAGATTTAGAAATATTAAAAAGATGGCTTGATTACAATAAATTATCAATGAATGTGAATAATACAAAATATATTATATTTGGTAATAAAAAAATCTATCCATTCATTCATTCATTCATTATCCAACCGATTATTCTGTCATCGGGTCGCGGGCCAAGCTGGAGCCAATCTCAGCAGTCAATGGGCGAGAAAAAAAATATATAATCCAATAAAATTAAAGATTAACCAAATAGAAATTGAGAGGGTGTGTAATACATATTGATGAAAAATTGAATTGGAAAGTTCATATAAATTACGTGAAAACAAAAGTATCAAAAACAATCGGCATATTGTATAAAATTAAGGCAGTTGTAAATCATAAAGCATTCTGTTTATTGTACAATACCCTCATTCTTCCATACCTAAATTACTGTGTGGAACTATGGTGGAATAATTACAAACAATAATCCAACCGATATTTATTTTGCAAAAAAGGCAGTCAGAGTAATTCATTATGCAGATTATTATGCCCCAACACACCCACTGTTTATCCAGCTAAATATATTAAAATTAAATGACTAAGTCGATCTCAACACAGCTGTGGTTATGTTTAGGGTTCACAATAACAATCATCCACACTGTATCCAAAAAAGGTTCAAACACAGAGAGACCGGTTATGATTTGAGAGGAACTCGCATATATCAAAAAAGAGAAGCGAGAACAAACACGAATGCAGATCCATCTCAGTTAGAGGAGTACATTTATGGAATAGCCTGGATGACACATTAAAGAACTCTACAACAGTACAATCATAAAAAAAAAAAATTAAATCCAATGTTATTACTGGTTATGCAGCACTACACATCTAAACATCTAAAACATTGTTTTTTGCTTTTGTTGTTGTTGTTGTGTTTATTTTTACATTACACTAATTGATCGGACCATACTCAACTAAAGAAATGGGCAAATAACTAAAATGAATTTATTTTGTAAAAAAATTGAAATAGAAATTATATATATATATTTTGTTTATTTTGTATGTTAATATGTAAGTTGGGTGCTTTCATTCATAATCGAGCTGTAATAAGGGTTTGGCATTAATAAGTGTTTCACTTCAGCCAAACCTTTTCAGTCATTGTTCTGTTTTTCTTTTTGATATTTCATTTTAATTAGGCGTAAGGGGCGGGGCTATTGCTTTTGCAACGCAGAAGACGACAAGTTGACGCTCGTCAACCCTCGGCATCCAACTTTGCCATGCTGTTGAGGACGACCAACACACTCACGCACACACACCCCGACACTAAACACACACGCACACACACAGAGATCCTCAAACACGAGTTGACGAGCGCAGCGAGACAACCCTCGGCATCCAACTTTGCAACCAACACCGACAACCAACACACTGACGCCCACACACACCGACAGTCAACAGCACACACGCCCACACACAGACACTCAACAGCACACACGCACCCCGACACTAAACAACACACACGCACACACACAGACACTCAACAGCACACACACACCCCGACACTAAATAACACACACGCACACACACAGACACTCAACAGCACACACACACCCCGACACTAAATAACACACACGCACACACACAGACACTCAACAGCACACACACACACACCCCGACACTAAACAACACAAACGCACACATACAGACACCCACAAACACGAGTTCCACAAACACCGCTCGTCAACTCGTGTTTCTGTGTGTCTGTGTGCCCCCACAGACGCGTAGCCCTCATCGAGACCATTCCGAATATGTATTTTGTGTAGTAATCGCATAATCAGAAAAAAAGCTATATTGTTTTTGAGTGTATTCTTCTTCTTTCTTTCTTTGTTCTGCTGTTTAAACGGCAATTTGACCCCCTGAACATACTCGAAGACTCACCAAATTTTGAAACAAGCTCAGAACCGGTGAAAAATTAATTTTTTTATGTGTTTCAAAATTGGGCATGAAAAAGTGGCGCGCCAGCACCACCTACAAAAATCAAAATGCATTGTGCCTATGGAGAGGGGTCCGACGCCAACTTTGTCGGACAGCCACGAAATTCGGGGCATAAAAAAAATACTACTACGGCCACGCCCCCAGACACAAAGGAATATTGTAAAAAATATTGGATTGAAATTTAAGAACTGCTGAGTCAGCATTAATGCTGACGGTGCATTTGAACGAACTCCTCCTCGGGGGTTTCACCAAATGAGCTGAAATTCAGTGTACACCATCTAGAGACTTGGGGCATCAAAAGTTATCCAAATTATTTTTATACATTTCACGGTTTGCATGCGGCGAAGCTCCAAACTTGAAGTAGAATTTTGAGCGTTTTTGTACACCAAAAATGGAGCTCATTTGCACACACACACTCCAATCAAAACCAAATATTAAACACTTATTGACCCTTCCTACCTGAACACTTTAAAAGTGAAACTTTGACAATCGGCCTAACAGCGCCCCCTAGAGAACGATAAGAAAAATTAAATTGGAATTAAAAAAATAGTTTGCCAGAAATTATTGAAACTTACCAGAAAATTCATCATGTGGTCCCGATCAAAAAACACAATCATAACCATGTCGTTGTTTTTACGGTGTTACTATGGTAATGGCCGAAGTTCCCATGTTAGTCTATGACGAACGACATGATATTATACCATTATATTTGAAAAGACATATTACTCCCTGAGCTGCCACCTTATCGTGGTGGAGGGGTTTGTGTGTCCCAATGATCCTAGGAGCTCAGTTGTCGGGGGCTATATGGCCCTGGTAGGGTCACGCATGACAAAAAGGTTCTAGGGGAGGGGCCAGACAAAGGGTGGCTCAAAGAACCCCAATAACGAGAAACATTATCTTCCATTTTCCGGACGCGGGTCACCGGGGCCCCCTCCTGGAGCCAGGCCTGGGGGTGGGGCACGATGGCGAGCGCCTGGTGGCTGGGCCTTCACCCATGGGGCCCGGTCGGGAACAGCCCGAAGAACCAACATGGGACCTTCTTCCCGTGGACTCACCATCCATAGGAGGGACCAGAGGGGTCGGGTGCAGTGTGAGCTGGGCGGCAGCCGAAGGCGGGGACCTTGGCGGTCTGACCCTTGGCTCCAATAACTAGCTCTAGGGACGTGGAACGTCACCTCTCTGGCGGGGAAGGAGCCTGAGCTGGTGTGCGAGGTTGAGAAGTTCCGACTGGATATAGTTGGCCTCACCTCGACACACAGCAAGGACTCCGGAACCACTATTCTAGAGAGGGGTTGGACTCTCTTCCACTCTGGAGTTGCCACTGGTGAGAGGCGCCGGGCAGGGGTGGCAATACTTAGATTCAGAGTATCCACCCTTTTTGGAGTCCCTAGAGCGGGTACTGGAGAGTGCTCCTTCTGGGGATTCCCTCGTTCTGTTGGGGGACTTCAACGCCCATGTTGGCAATGACAGTGAGACCTGGAGGGGTGTGATTGGGAGGAATGGGCCCCCTGATCGAAACCCGAGTGGTGTTTTTTTATTGGACTTCTGTGCTTGTCACAGATTGTCCATAACGAACACCATGTTCAAGCATAAGGGTGTCCATATGTGCACTTGGCACCAGGACACCCTAGTCCGCAGTGCGATGATCGACTTTGTAGTCGTCTCACCGGATTTGCGGCACTTGGGTGAAGAGAGGGGCGGAGCTGTCAACCGACCATCACCTGGTGGTGAGTCAACTCCGATGGTGGGGGAGGATGCCGGACAGAGCTGGCAGGCCCAAACTTCACTTCACTTCACTTTTATTGAATTTGTCCCTCGGAGGGTAATTTGTTTTACAGCATATACACACATTTTCCACAACATATAACGGACACGCAAGACACAGTTAAGGGACATATAAGGCACAAATGACAAATTAGAGCAGCATCATTGTAAAACGTATTGTGAGGGTCTTTTGGGAATGTCTGGCAGAATCGCCTGTCAGAAGGAGTTTTAAGTCCCACCTCCGGGAGAGCTTCGATCATGTACCGGGGGAGGCAGGGGACATTGAGTCAGAGTGGACTATGTTTCGTGCCTCCATTGTCGAAGCGGCCGATTGGTACTGTGGCCGTAAGTTGGTCGTTGCCTGTCGTGGCGGCAATTCCCGAACTTCTTGGTAGACACCGGTACTGAGGGATGCTGTCAAGCTGAAGAAGGAGTCCTATCATGCCTTTTTGGCCTGTGGGACTCCGGAGGCAGCAAACAGGTACCGACAGTCCAAGCGGAGTGCAGCTATTGCGGTTGCTGAGGCAAAAACCCGGGCATGGTAGGAGTTTGGCCATGGAAAACGACTTCCGGACGGCTTCGAAGAGGTTCTGGACCACCATCCGGCGTCTCAGGAGGGGGAAGCAGTGCACGGTCAACCCTGTGTAAGCAGGGCCTGGGGACTCGTGGGTGGGCTCCTCCATCTCTGGGGCCGAGGTTGCTGAGGTAGTTAAAAAGCTCCTCGGTGGCAAGGCCCCAGGGGTGGATGAGATCCGCCCAGAGTTCCTTAAGGCTCTGGATGTTGTAGGGCTGTCTATGGTTGACACGACTCTGCAACATCGCATGGACATTGGGGGCAGTGCCTTTGGATTGGCAGACCGGGGTGGTGGTCCCTCTTTATAAGAAGGGGGACCGAAGGGTGTGTTCCAACTATAGAGGGATCACACTCCTCAGCCTCCCTGGTAGGGTCTATTCAGGGGTACTGGAGAGGAGGGTCCGCCGGATAGTCAAACCTCGGATTCAGGAGGAGCAATGTGGTTTTCGTCCTGGCCGTGGAACTGTGGACCAGCTCTACACCCTCGACAGGGTCCTCTGAGGGTGCATGGGAGTTTGCCCAACCAGTCCACATGTGTTTTGTGGATTTGGAGAAGGCATTCGACCGTGTCCCTCGGGGAGTCCTGTGGGGGGTGCTCCGGGAGTACGGGGTGCTGGACCCCCTGATACGGGGTGTCCGCTCAATATATGACCAGTGCCAGAGCTTGGTCCGCATTGCCGGCAGTAAGTCGGACCTATTTCCAGTGCGGGTTGGACTCCATCAGGGCTGCCCTTTGTTTTATGGACAGAATTTCTAGGTGCAGCCGGGGCGTTGAGGGGTTTCGGTTTGGTGACCTCAGGATTGGGTCGCTGCTTTTTGCAGATGACGTGATCCTGTTGGCTTCATCAGGCCGTGCCCTCCAGCTCTCACTGGATTGGTTCGCAGCCGCATGTGAAGCGGCCGGGATGAGAATCAGCACCTCTAAATCCGAGGCCATGGTTCTCAGCCGGAAAAGGGTGGAGTGCACCCTCCAGGTCGGGGAGGAGATCCTGCCCCAAGTGGAGGAGTTCAAGTACCTCGGGGTCTTGTTCACGAGTGAGGGAAGGATGGAGCGGGAGATCGACAGACGGATCGGTGCAGCGTCTGCATTAAGGCGGACTCTGCACAGATCAGTCATGCTGAAGAGAGAGCTGAGCCGAAAGGCAAAGCTCTTGATTTACCGGTCGATCTTCGTTCCTACCCTCACCTGTAGTCACGAGCTTTGGGTAGTGACCGAAAGAACAAGATTGCGGGTACAAGCGGCTGAAATGAGCTTCCTCCGTAGGGTGGCTGGGCTCTCCCTTAGAGATAGGGTGAGAAGCTCAGTCGTCCGGGAGGAGCTCGGAGTAGAACCGCTGCTCCTCCGCCTTGAGAGGAGCCAGATGAGGTGGCTCGGGCATCTAGTCAGGATGCCTCCTGAACGCCTCCTTGGTGAGGTGTTCAGGGCACGTCCCACCGGGAGGAGACCACGGGGAAGACCCAGGACACGCTGGAGAGACTATGTCTCTCGGCTGGCCTGGGAATGCCTCAGGATCCCCCCGGAAGAGCTAGAGGAAGTGGCCAGGGAGAGGGAAGTCTGCGTTTCCCTGCTTAGGCTGCTGCCCCCGCGACCCGGCCCCGGATAAGCGGAAAAAGATAGATGGATGGATGGATATTACCGTGGAAACGTCCCAAATTTGCCACATACAATCTGACCCGCATGCCGGTCGGAAAAGTCAATTGTAACCATGTCGTTATATTTACAGTGTTCCCCGTGTTAATCAAATGAGTGTGACACAAAACAATCACCAATGTTCTGAAAATGACATATTACCATGGAAACGTCCCAAATTTGCCACATACATTCTCACACACATGCCAGTTGAAAAGGCAATGACACCCAGGCTGCATTTTTTACGCTGTTGCCATGACGATGGCAACCCCTCCTATGGGGAGGGGTCCGACGCCAACTTTGTCGGACAGCCACGAAATTCGGTACAGACATGCATCATGTCAGGGCAAAAAAAAAAAATGTATTATGGCCACGCCCCCAGACACACAGGAAGGCGGCCATATTTGATTGAAACTTAAAACCTCCTGATGGCAGATGGCCATATAATCCAAATAACGATTTGACTAAACTATGAGCTACTCATGCGGCTCAAATCTAAACACTTGTGAAGCACTCAGGACAAAAACGGCGTGCGTCGGTGGGTCAGCTCAACGGCCTGTCGGCCGGCGAGGGCCTACAACGCCGCTTGCGGCTTTAATTTTGTAATTCTTTTTTTCTCATTTAAGATACTGACTGAAATAAAAATTATTACTACTGCTACTACACAGGGCAGCCCGGTGGAGCAGTGGTAAGCACTGTTGCCTCACAGCGAGATGGTCGCAGGTTCGTCTCCGACTTGTGGCCATTCTGTGAGGAGTTTGCATGTTCTCCCCGTGTCTGCGTGGGTTCTCTCCGGGTTCTCCGGCTTCCTCCCACCACCAAAAACATGCAGCCTAGGCTGATTGGTGATGCTAAATTGAGTGTGTGGCTGATTGTCTGTCTCTGTGTTGATGCAGTTATCTGGTGGAACGCTGCCCTGCGATGGACTGGCGGCTTTTCCAGGGTGTACCCCGCCTCTCGCCCATTGATTGCTGAGATTGGCTCCAGCTTGGCCCCCGACCCGATGACGGAATAAGCAGTTGGATAATGAATGCTACTACACACTCCTGAGAAAGAGGACATACACACTGTAAAGCAAGTAACACTCAAAGGGAGTGAGGCCATCGCTGGTGAGATGGAGGACATGTTCCTGGTCCTGGGGACTCGCCTCTGCCATGCCTTTACACTTCTGATATTGCACCTGGGAATGCTAATCGATAAGCTGCATCAACAAGCTCAACGCAGTGTTGGGAATGCCTTACAAGCCTGTGCTCTCCTGTCCACGTGTCCATGCTGGGACAGCCTTCCACCAGATAACTGTACTGGTCTGGGACAGTGTTACACCAGATAACTGTACTGGTCTGGGACAGCCTTCCACCAGATAACTGTACTGATCTGGGACAGCATTCCACCAGATAACTGTACTGGTTTGGGCCAGCGTTCCACCAGATAACTGTACTGGTCTGGGACAGTGTTCCACCAGATAACTGTACTGGTCTGGGACAGTGTTCCACCAGATAACTGTACTGGTTTGGGCCAGCGTTCCACCAGATAACCGTACTGGTCTGGGCCAGCGTTCCACCAGATAACTGTACTGGCTTGGGCCAGCATTCCACCAGATAACTGTACTGGTCTGGGACAGCCTTCCACCAGATAACCGTACTGGTCTGGACCAGCATTCCACCAGATAACTGTACTGGTTTGGGCCAGCGTTCCACCAGATAACTGGACTGGTCTGGGACAGTGTTGCACCAGATAACTGTACTGGTCTGGGACAGTGTTCCACCAGATAACAGTACTGGACTGGGACAGTGTTCCACCAGATAACTGTACTGGTCTGGGACAGTGTTCCACCAGATAACTGTACTGGTCTGGGACAGTGTTCCACCAGATAACTGTACTGGACTGGGACAGTGTTGCACCAGATAACTGTACTGGTCTGGGAATAATCTGGCAGAGGAGTCACTTTCCATGATGAGCCAACGACCTGCACATCTGCAGTCGCTGGTTCAAAGACAACAGAATACTTGGACCTGGAGACGTGGCGCTGCGCTGACAGCCAGCGGTGGGACACGCCGTCAGGTTGTCTAGGACAGTGTTTCCCAACCTTTTTTGAGCCGCGGCACACTTTTTACATTTACAAAATCCTGCGGCACACCACAAACCAAAATGACACAAAATGACGTTCTAAGACAGTACACATTATATTACATGAGCTTTATTATAATATATAGAGTTAATAATATAGTTTTTTAATGTATTTATACTTAGTGTGCAACCTGGGGCTGTTTGGATGAACACAAAATGGATATCCTGCAGTAATGGTAGACAGACACACACGAAGCTCTTCCTCATCAGCTCTCAGTCTCTCTCTGTTTTTAGTTTTTATCGCCGTCGAGCTTGAGAAGCTCAGCTCACACAGATATGTGGTTGAAAACGGGAGCAACGTCAGAATAGCTTTGTTGGCTAGAATGGGGAACTCCTTGGCAACAGATAACAAAAAACTGTCCAAAGGAAGATCAGCAAAGTTTAGCTTTAAACCACCATCTTGTTTCAGTTCAGTGTAGTGATGGGAATTCCGGCTCTTTTAAGAGAGCCGGTTCTTTTGGCTCCCAAGTGGCTCCTCAGATTTTTTGTTGACAAAATTAATTTAATACCAAATCATGTGCATTGTGTAAAATTAGCTACTAATGTAAAAACATGCAATATATCAAATGTTTATTAAATGTCTTTATTTAAATCCTCTTTGCACTGCTAGCTACAAAAACATATTATATAATATAAAATACAAAACCAAACCAAACACATCTCACAGAGAACAAGGTCAAATCTCTGCATGTAAATCTCAAACAACACATCAAGAAAACATAGATTAAAAAGTGTAAAAGATAAAGCAGCATCAGGTAGCAGTTCTACTGTTTTACTGAAGATTGGCATCAAAGAAAACCGAGTGGCTCAGCTTGAAGGGGCTGATCCTTCTGTTATCATCTGTCCTGTTTTGGAGATTCTCTCTGAGGGGACAGTCTCCGTGCCATTGCGTGTGTACGACGTGGGTAGACTGAACACCTGGACTCCCACCAGCTCAGTGGGTCTGCACTTCTTTGGATAAGCGGCTCCTCAAGATACGATCTTACTTTATTTTATTTTGCCTTTGTGTCAGCCGCGTTAAAATGTGTCCAGATTTCTACGTTTTCTATCACTCGTTTTTTCTCTTACCTTTTCTAGCGCGTCGTTTGTCTCTGGTCTAAAGTTCTCTCTCTCTCTGCCTCCCTTTCGTTTCGTCCGCTCGCTGTGCTGCATGTGTGTAACCCCCCCCCCCCCCCTGCTCGTTGTGGACACGCACACGCCCACACACACATCTCGACCAATCACGTTAGACTTTAACAGACTTTTTTTTTGGCTCACAATGACGGAAACCAGCTCCTGTCGTTCACTTCAAAGTCTGAAGCGCGATCTACGGGCGGCACACACGCTTTATTACAGCGCGGACACCCGACAATGTTAATTAGGTGATATTAGAAAAAATAAAAAATAAAAAAATTTTTTTTTTGGGTGATATTGGAAAATTTCTCACGGCACACCTGACGATCTCTCGCGGCACACCGGTTGGGAAACACTGGTCTAGGAGATGACTATTAATTATTCAGGAGGGGGGCTCCACCCAGAACCAAACAATCTATCTATTAAATACCTAATTATATCGTCTCAAATTGACATGATGAATAACTGCGTCCACCCAGGTCCACTTGGCATTGTCCCCTTTAAAGGTTTAAGTCAGTCAAAATGCATGAGACCGGATTTCTGTTGAATCGTCCGCCGTCCCCCCCGAAGGGTTCATGCCTCAAGTCATCAGGTACAGGGCTGAAACAAATCTGTATTCAGCCAATACGTTCTCCTCTCGTCAATCTTTATGATCAGGTTTTTAAAAGACTTGGGCCAATCTAGGATCGTTCAAGTCTCTCGATCCGCTTAGAGGTGATTCGATTATAAAGCCTTTACTGATCAGTCGTCATTTCCAAAAATGGAAAGACATCAAGAGAATGATTAGGAAGAAGTGGGGGTGTAAGGGGGAAGAACGAAGAGGAAGAATAGCCCAAGTGCTCCAGAGGACACTGGACTCGCTTTACTGTCCTTCAGACCACTTGCATGAAACGTTGCTTCCTCGGCCTCGGTGTGCATTAAATAAAATACATTAAGAAATGCAATATAACAATAAAATGGAATAGTGTAGAAGTAGAATAGAGAACTAACATAACTAACGTGAGACGGACACGGACAAAAAGACATGTAAATGTACAGATGTCACATATCACAGCAGGAGGTCAGTAGAGCAGATAGAGCAGCGTAATCAGAGCTCTCCCAGTGTGAGCAGTGCAAACGTGTATATGCGCTACAGCTGCAGAAAAGTACATGCATGTCCTACTTCAAGGTTGAAGAGTCTTGATCATCCCCGTAGGGCCGTTTGGTTTGCAGCAGCAGCAGGACACACGGCCAGTACGTCCACAATAAGGCATGAGACTGAACTTACAGTGGCCATAGGAATAAAATACGTCTTTAGTCCATCTGTCCTACATTCAGGGACTGCAAATCAGCAGCCAGACGGAAGCAGCTTGAACTCAGCCCGTAGAGGACGGCTCGGGTCAGAGGAGGTCTGTCTGGCCCGTCTCAGGATCTCTGCCCTGTAGGCGTCCTGCACATCAGCAAATGGACTTCCTGCTATTTTCCCTCAAGTGTGCACAAAACCCTGAAGGTGCTTCCTGTGTTTCAAGGAGATCGCACCAAACCAACAAAGAAAAAGTCAGAACAGACTCAATAAAAGACGAGTAAAAGTCATGTCAACACTAAAGTTCCTGACTTTACGATAGAAGGACATGCACTGATGAGCTCTGGAGCAGAGAGCATCAAGCTGAGCCTCAAAGGCCCATTTATCATCAATAAAGGTGCCCACATTTGCCCATTATTTTTTGTGGTAATGTTCCGGTGAAAATTGTCAAAATGGTTCATTGTGAGCTAAAACGGCCCTCACGGTTACCGTGGTAGCATGCAGCTGCTCGCTAGGAACGTACCTTTGCTTCCGGGTTTAGAGCGTTTGAGACAGAAATGAGGGACGCTGTCCTGCAGCATCTGTTTGAGACAGGAATGAGGGACGCTGTCCTGCAGCATCTGTTTGAGACAGGAATGAGGGACGCTGTCCTGCAGCATCTGTTTGAGACAGGAATGAGGGACGCTGTCCTGCAGCATCTGTTTGAGACAGAAATGAGGGACGCTGTCCTGCAGCATCTGTTTGAGACAGAAATGAGGGACGCTGTCCTGCAGCATATGTTTGAGACAGAAATGAGGGACGCTGTCCTGCAGCATCTGTTTGAGACAGAAATGAGGGACGCTGTCCTGCAGCGTCTGTTTGAGACAGAAATGAGGGACGTTGTCCTGCAGCGTCTGTTTGAGACAGAAATGAGGGACGCTGTCCTGCAGCGTCTGTTTGAGACAGAAATGAGGGACGCTGTCCTGCAGCATCTGTTTGAGACAGAAATGAGGGACGCTGTCCTGCAGCATCTGTTTGAGACAGAAATGAGGGACGCTGTCCTGCAGCGTCTGTTTGAGACAGAAATGAGGGACGCTGTCCTGCAGCGTCTGTTTGAGACAGAAATGAGGGACGCTGTCCTGCAGCATATGTGTGAGGGTCATGTGGCTGCACTGGCTGATTGGCCTACGACTCACACCTGTTTTCTGCCTCTCATCCCAGACACACCTGAGGCTGATTACGACCGGCCTTCATAAGCCCTGCTCCGCCCGCTGTTCCCAGTCGGACTATTTTTCATGGATCGCGTCCCTGCGTACAGAACGTCTTTCTGCCGCTCCTCATCCCTGGGATCTGCCTTTGTTAGAGTTTTGTATTTTGAGCTTGCTTATTTGGTTTGTTCTTTTGGCTGTGTCTTTTTGTTTAACAAGATATTTTCGTTGGGCTCCAGCCACCCCGTAACCCGTGCGCAGCTCCGGGATAGTGACTCGGCTGATGAACATTCCAGTAAAGCTTATAGTCACGTTTGTACTGTCTCCGTCCTCTGTTTCTTGGGGTCCTCTCGCACCAGTCCATAACAGTAATAGTCCGACCACCGTAACATGGACCCCGCAGAGACGGAACGGGTACGTCAAGCCCTTTCTAGCCAGGGCCTCCTAGTCGGGCAGCACGATGCCTCCCTCAGGGGTCTCGCTGACGCCCTGGACCAGCTCAGCTCTACCGTAGCGCAAATGGACGGCCGAGTTGAACGCATTGCCGGGGCCGCAGCGGGGATCCCTCCACCCACCTTCTCTCGCAAGCCGCATATCCCCACGCCGGAGAGATACGCCGGGGAACCGGGGAAGTGCGCGCAGTTCCTGCTGCAGTGTTCCTTGATTTTTGATCACCAGCCGGCAACGTACAGCACCCAGAGCGCCAAGATCGCGTTCCTGATAAGTCTCCTCTCTGACCGGGCCGCCGCCTGGGCGCTCGCCGCCCATTCCAGCGGGGCGGCCTTCCTGGACTCGTACCCGCTATTCGTGGCCGAGATGCGGAAGGTATTCGACCACCGCGTCTGCAGCAGGGAAGCCGGCAGCCGCCTCCTTTCCCTTCGACAAGGCTCCGCCACCGTCGCCCATTTTTCGGTAGACTTCCGTATCACAGCGGCGGAGAGCGGGTGGGGACAGACTGCACTCCAGTCAGTTTTTTTAAGGTGCCTAAACGACGATGTCAGAGACGAGTTGGCGGCACGGGACGAGGCCAGGTCACTGGAGGAACTGGTGGCGCTCGCTATCCGTCTTGACGACCGCCTCAGAGAGAGACGCCGTGAGCGCGCTGAGACCCGGGGAGTCCGTGGATCCATGGGCCCCCGGCCATTACGGAGGCCCGACTTGGGTGCCTTCGTCCCCCCGGAGCCGGCTGCTGCCACCCCTTCTCCCGGTGCTGGTGAGGAGCCAATGCAGCTGGGGAGAACCAGCCTCTCCAGGGTGGAGCGTCAGCGTCGCCTTCAGCAGCACCTGTGCCTCTACTGTGGTGAACAGGGTCACTACCTCGCCTCCTGCCCCATACGGCCCAGAAGTGCCACTCCGCCAGCCGGGGGACGGGCCCTTCTGAACCGGGCAGCGTCCTCCCTCCACACAGTCAGCGGGGTTACAATTCGAGGTACGATCCGTTTTCTGCAAGATTCTATTCCGGTGCACGTTCTGATCGACAGCGGATCAGATGATAACTTTGTGGACTCTGAACTCTGTACCCAAGCCGGGATCCCTCTAGTGACACTTGCTAGTTCCATGGACGTCTTGGCGTTGGATGGGAAGCGCCTATCCAAGGTCACACACCGCACGGCCCCTGTCACCCTCCAGTTGTCAGGAAACCACGCTGAGGTCCTTTCTTTTTATGTTTTCTCGTCACCCTCTGCTCCGTTGGTGCTCGGACTCCCCTGGTTACGGATGCACAATCCCCACATAGACTGGTCCACCGGGTCGGTAGCCAATTGGAGCGTTT
The DNA here is from genome assembly GCF_040956055.1 of Brachionichthys hirsutus. NCBI lineage: Eukaryota > Metazoa > Chordata > Actinopteri > Lophiiformes > Brachionichthyidae > Brachionichthys > Brachionichthys hirsutus. The sequence continues at coordinate 13,035,099 of NC_090909.1, forward strand.
ATTGCCACTCTAACTGTCTCCGGTCAGCTATCCCTCACTCCGGTCACACCCCTCCGTCCACTCCGCCACCGGCCGACTTATCCAATGTTCCGACGGTGTATCATGTCCTCCGTGAAGCCTTTAGCAAGGCCCGCGCTCTGGAACTACCGCCTCACCGACCCTATGATTGTGCTATCGATCTGCTCCCTGGCTCACCTCTCCCTTCGCAGAGGCTGTTCAATATCTCCAAGCCAGAGAGGGAGGCCATGGAGACGTACATAACCGACTCCGTGGCGGCAGGCATCATCCGTCCGTCCTCCTCTCCGGTCGGGGCGGGGTTTTTCTTTGTCGAGAAAAAGGACAAGAGCTTGCGCCCCTGTATCGATTACCGTGGCCTCAATGCTATCACCGTGCGCAACAAATACCCCCTTCCTCTCATAGACTCGGCGTTCGGGTCACTTAGTCAAGCCACCATTTTCACTAAACTAGACCTCCGAAATGCTTACCACCTCGTCCGTATCCGCGAGGGGGACGAGTGGAAGACGGCTTTTAACACACCTCTCGGTCACTTCGAGTATTTGGTTATGCCGTTCGGGCTCACCAACGCACCGGCGGTTTTTCAAGCCTTAGTGAACGACGTGCTGAGGGATATGCTAAATCGGTTTGTTTTTGTGTACCTCGACGACATTCTGGTCTTCTCCCGCAACCTGGACGAACACGTCCAGCAGGTGAAGTTGGTCATCCAACGGCTGCTAGAAAACAAGCTGTTTATCAAGGCCGAGAAGTGTGAGTTCCACACCACCTCCGTACAGTTTTTGGGTTTTGTGGTAGAACAGGGACAGATCAAGGCGGATCCGGCTAAGGTCCGAGCTGTGGCAGAGTGGCCAGTCCCTGATTCCCGCAAGCAGTTGCAACGGTTCCTCGGTTTCGCCAATTTCTACCACCGTTTCATCAGGGACTACAGCAAGGTCGCCTCCCCCTTGACTCGGCTCACATCCCCTAAGACACCGTTTGAGTGGTCCACTGCAGCCGCCGCCGCGTTTAGCCGTTTGAAGGCCCTGTTCACGTCGGCCCCCGTACTTATTCACCCTGACCCGGCCCTTCAGTTCATCGTGGAGGTGGATGCTTCCGACACTGGGGTGGGGGCCGTGCTCTCGCAACGGAACCCGAAGGATTCCAAGGTGCATCCCTGTGCGTTTTTCTCCCGACGCCTATCGCCTGCAGAACGGAACTATGACGTGGGCAACCGGGAGCTGCTGGCTGTGGTTCTGGCGCTCCAAGAATGGAGGCATTGGTTGGAGGGCGCAGTGCAACCTTTTGTGGTGTGGACGGACCACAAGAACCTGTCCTACCTCCGCTCGGCGCGCCGCCACAACTCCCGCCAGGCTCGGTGGGCGTTGTTCCTGGGACGGTTCCAGTACACGCTCACCTACCGCCCTGGTTCCAGGAACACCAAGCCGGATGCGCTTTCCCGGCAATTCGCCCCCACGACGGAGGAGGGGGTGGTGGAAGCCATCGTTCCCCCGTCTTGTGTCGTGGGCGCCGCTCGCTGGGAGGTGGAGCGGACCGTCCAGGAGGCCCAGGGTGATCGACCGGTGCCAGGCGATTGCCCCCCCGATCGGATGTTCGTCCCACCAGCAGCTCGTCCGGAGGTGCTACAGTGGGGGCATGCCTCCAGGGTAGCCTGCCATCCGGGAGTCAACCGCACGCTGGCGCTGCTGCGCCGGAGCTTTTGGTGGCCATCCATCGCCGCCGACACCCGGGCCTTCGTCTCCGCATGCACGGTTTGTGCCCGCAGCAAGGCGTCTCATCGGTTGCCGTCTGGACTTCTCCGGCCGCTGCCCATACCCGGACGCCCCTGGTCCCACATAGCCCTGGATTTCGTCACCGGCCTTCCCCCCTCCGGTGGTAACACTGTCGTGTTGACTGTTGTGGACCGGTTCTCCAAGGCAGTCCACTTCGTTCCTTTGCCCAAGCTCCCGTCTGCCTTGGAAACCGCACAACTCATCACACAGCACGTCTTCCGGCTCCACGGTATCCCCCTGGACATTGTGTCGGACCGGGGCCCCCAGTTCACCTCCCAGGTCTGGAAGGCGTTCTGCCGTGAGCTGGGTGCTGCGGTCAGCCTGACGTCAGGGTACCATCCCCAGTCCAATGGCCAGACGGAGAGGGCGAACCAGGACCTTGAGGCGGCTCTCCGCTGCGTCTGTTACCAACGACCTTCGTCCTGGGCCGCCCAGCTGCCCTGGGTGGAGTACGCTCACAATTCGCTGGTGAGCTCTGCTACGGGGGTGTCGCCGTTTGAGGCGTCGTTGGGGTTCCAACCACCCCTGTTCCCGGCCCAGGAGGGTGAGGTGGCAGTTCCTTCTGTCCAGGACCACCTGCAGCGGGCCCGCCAGGCCTGGCGGGACACCGGGGAGGCCTTGACCCGCACCGCGGCCCGGAATCGGCAGTTGGCGGACCGCCGTCGTGCTCCAGCTCCCCAGTACCAACCGGGCCAGAAGGTCTGGCTCTCCTCCAAGGATCTCCCGCTGCAGGCGGTCAGCAGGAAGCTGGCCCCGCGCTACATCGGCCCCTACGAGGTGGAGCGCATCATCAACCCCAGCGCCGTCCGCCTCAAGCTGCCGCCCGCGCTGAATGTGCATCCTGTCTTCCACGTCTCCTTGCTGAAGCCGGTTGCCTCCAGCGATCTTTGCCCTCCGGCCGACCCCCCCTACGCTCCCGCGTCTTGTCGACGGCCATCCGGCTTATACTGTCCGGCGGTTGCTGGACGTTCGCCGGCGGGGTCGGGGTTTCCAGTACCTCGTGGACTGGGAGGGGTATGGTCCTGAGGAGCGTTCGTGGGTTGCCCCGTCCTTGATTCTTGACCCCGACCTGTTGGTTGACTTTTATCGGGACTTCCCGGACAAGCCTGGTCGGCCGCCGGGTGGCGTCCGTTAAGGGGGGGGTACTGTGAGGGTCATGTGGCTGCACTGGCTGATTGGCCTACGACCCACACCTGTTTTCTGCCTCTCATCCCAGACACACCTGAGGCTGATTACGACCGGCCTTCATAAGCCCTGCTCTGCCCGCTGTTCCCAGTCGGACTATTTTTCATGGATCGTGTCCTTGCGTACAGAACGTCTTTCTGCCGCTCCTCATCCCTGGGATCTGCCTTTGTTAGAGTTTTGTATTTTGAGCTTGCTTATTTGGTTTGTTCTTTTGGCTGTGTCTTTGTGTTTAACAAGATATTTTCGTTGGGCTCCAGCCACCCCGTAACCCGTGCGCAGCTCCGGGATAGTGACTCGGCTGATGAACATTCCAGTAAAGCTTATAGTCACGTTTGTACTGTCTCCGTCCTCTGTTTCTTGGGGTCCTCTCGCACCAGTCCATAACAATATGTTTGAGACAGAAATGAGGGATGCTGTCCTGCAGCATCTGTTTGAGACAGAAATGAGGGACGCTGTCCTGCAGCATCTGTTTGAGACAGAAATGAGGGACGCTGTCCTGCAGCATCTGTTTGAGACAGAAATGAGGGACGCTGTCCTGCAGCATCTATTTGAGACAGAAACTAGAAAGACAATCAGAGACTGCAGACCCCACCTCCAAAAGACTATTGGATCTTGTGAGACAGTAAACAGGGCTTCTGGATCAGAGGGGCCAAACCTGCTCTAGCTTGCTGCTCCGGAAAGGGAAAAGATACAACTTTTATGTTGCACCCCTGAAATGAAATGAACGACTGGACTCACGTTCATCTTCATGTGCATGTACGTACATGTATGTTGTAGTAATTAACATGTAGAAGCACATGTTTGAATGTAATGGAGCATGTCATGCTTTTTCATGCATCAGGAATCTGAAGTGGTGTCACAGCTTGAGGCCTCTGCTTCCCCACATTAACTTCTCCTGTCTTCCAGATCCTCCTCCTGCAATCAGATCATTCCGGTCACCTGTGCTCCGAGGCTCACCTGCAGCTGATCTGTCATCAGCCCGGAAGCTACATACAGGTATACTCAGCTCAGACACCGCACCCTGGCCTGATTGTTTAGTGACATGATCCTACTTTCCAGCACTCTTCCTGGCCCTGCCTGTGGTTTCGTCTGCCCGCTTGAACTGGTTTGCCTGGTTTCTGAACGCTGCCTGTTTTTTGGACCTTCCCTTTGCCTGCCCCTTCGGTTCTGTCTGCTGGTTTGGACTGACTACCCGGTGTTATTAATAGAGAACAGTTTCTGGATTCCTCTTCTCCAGTCGTGCTTTTGGTTCCTCCTCCTGTCTGTGTTCTGACAACTGGACGTAAAGACGTCATCCAGGTCTCCTCTGTCCCAACAGCAACTCTCAAGTCCATCTGCGGCCAGAAGTTTTGGGACAGTCCATCGCTTCTCTAAGCAGCCAAACTGTGTTCAGCTATGCTAACATGATTGCATCATCAGCCTTCTGACACAATGAGCAAACACATGGTACCATCAGAACCCTGCAGTGATGCTGCTGGAGACGGGCCTCTAGACACCAACAGCCAGACGTCTGCAGTTGGATTAGTCGTTTAGCATGCTAGCCATGTAACGAGAGTATTTCTGAGTACCGTAATTTCCGGACTACAGAGCGCACCTGATTAAAAGCCGCTTGCGCTAATTTTAGGAAGAAAATCAATTTTGTGCCTCTACAAGCCGCACCGGATTTTAAACGGCCCTAAAAATGAACTAGTACCGTAGTTCAGTCATTTGTTACGTTTAAATAAATAAGAGACTGTTATTCTTCTTAAGCATTGTTCAGATATTTACACAGAAATATATTACAGGTGAGGATTTTTTTACTTTTTTATTTAATCCGCGTAGTAACATAAACAAATATATTACATACATACATATTGCGCATGCTTTTTTCTAACGGTAGGTGTGTTACCGTGTGTTACTGTGTTACACCACAGCCGCACACGCACACACGCACTCGCATTGACACAATGAGCTACCCTATAATACCGCGGCGCTACCGATAGTTGTGATCTATCAAAAAAAAAACGTTTTTTTAAATAAGCCGCACAGTAATATAAGCCACAGTGTTTAAAGTTTAGAAAAAAAGAAGCGGTTTATATTCCGGAATTACGGTAGTTTAAAGTTGTCTTCATTGAAACACAGACAGAAAACAAGGACATTTCCAAGTGACCCAAAACTTCTGGCCGCGGATGTAGAGCCAGCAGTCGTTTTTCTTGTCGTGATCTTCATCCACCGGATCAACGTCCTCTGCGAGGACACCCAGGGGGACACTCGATCAACCTACAGATGGGCGCAAACCCAGCCAGCCAGGTTGTGGGTTCCATTTCTAGATCACACGCATGGTCATTACCCTCGCCGAAGAGGAGACGAGGGTATTGCAATTGGGTGTGTTTGTCTGTTTGTTTGTATGTCTGTTTGTCTGTCCGAGCGCATAACTCAATAACTAGTAACCCAATCAACTTGAAATTTGTACACAAGCAAGGTTCTGTCCGTGGCTCGGTCCTCCCCAAGAATGGCGTTGATCCGGATCTGGATCCAGATTCTAGAATTATTTCTACATCTGGAATTGTGCCTGTGCTGTAAACTGCCACTTTAAGAGGGGGGGACACGAATGGCATGATGGGAAAAAGAGTCCAGAAGGAGTCTTGTAGTACGTTCCGGAGCAGCAAGCTAGAGCAGGTTTGGCCCCTCTGATCTGGAAGCCCTGTTTACTGTCTCACAAGATCCAATAGTCTTTTGGAGGCGGGGTCTGCAATCTCTGATTTTCTTTCTAGTTGGCTCCTGGATTAGCGAAATTCTAATACAATGTCGAGACGTCTCGTCTCATTGTCGTTGACTTTGGAAGACGGACGGAGACTCTCTCTGGTGAGAAGCCAACAAGTCTCAAGGCGCCATGAATCAGAGCCGGTGTCATTTTGTCAGGACACAGATGGTCCAAATACACAACTCACCTCAATAAAGACCCGAGGAGGCGAGCTGAAAGGGAAATGTGTTTGGAGAGGAAACGGGGCACCTGTTCGCCTGTCACCCACAGTGGCTCTGAGCCCCCCCACCCCCCCGAGGTGCTTCAATGCCGAATTAATGATGGCAAACACAGCCAAAGCCCCCTCGCAGCCGCTTTGTGAGTTCATTCTCTTCCCACTTTGCTCCCTCTCAACTAATCTTTAGTGTCACACTTAATGAGATTTTCAGTTTGTAAAGTAAGTAGAGCAATGATTCCCTCAGCACATTCCCACTCCCACCAGCACCACTTCTTCAGCTTTCTGAAGCTGCAGACATGCAGCACAAAGTGCATTAACTGCTCCATCAGGCACAATGAGCTGCAAATACAATGACCCTAAGACAAATGTGTGTCTAAACCAGTGGTTCTCAAATGGGGGGGTGCGGTGCGATGTCAGGGGGGGTGCCTGTGACTGTGGAGAAAATGTTCTTTTGCCTTACGAGATTAAAGTGTAATTGCACATCCACTCCAGTAGTTGGCAGTGGCGCCCTGATTGTCAGAGTGCGCGCAGGGAGGATTAGCAGAAGAAGAGCGGTCGTAAACAATCTACGGTGGGAGAAGAAGAAAGACCAGACTTCCTCATTTTCTGTTGCAGACTAAAAAAAATGGTAATAAAGTTATTCTTTGTTGTAAGTTGATCTATATTTCTTTCTTTTTCATATTTCTTTGTATGTTAATAAGGATACAAGAGTGTTTTTTTTCTTCCTAGGGGGGGCGTGACAGAAGATAATGGAGAAGCACTGGTCTAAACACAGCTGAATGAAATGTTGCTTCTGTTGCAGCTCCTCTGACAGTTTCATTTCACCTAATCCATGCTTTGGAACTGAATCCCTCGGGGAACCAACGGGATCTCCTGGGGTATCTCATTATCATTTTGATTTCTGTGCATTCTAGGGAATTTCCATATTAGATGGGATCCCACAACGTAATTACATGCCGACACCACTAGGAACGCACAACATTTAATTCCATGGAAATCATACGACTGATTTCCATTGAACGTCTCGGAACAGTGACGTCTCAGAACAGTGACATCACACAACACAGATAAACATGGGCTTAGATTGGCTGGGGCAAAGTCCCGCCTTCAGGGGACGGAATGACGTGAGGACGAAGCAGGAAGCGTCTTCATTCCAGCATAAGGAAGCCACGAGGAACATGCTTGAATCTCAGCGCTGATATCTGAACTGACTGTACTGATCTGTTAATTATATAAATGTCTTAATCTAAACCCACATTTTCCTCATTGAATACACCCCCACGATGGAGAAGAGGAACCGGAAGAGGGGTTAGACATCGCTTACAGCATGAAGAAGTTAATTATTACTGGATGCTCTCGTGTCCCTGTTGCTGCCGGGACATGACATGTCCTCTCATATCCTTAAATGAAGGACTGTGGAACGTGAAGACCAGTGTTTGTCCTCCAGTCTGTTTCCCCTTCTCTGGTCGAGCCACACAACGTCTTTGTTTCAGTGCCTTGATGAGGTACCTTGTCTGTCTCCACGGAAACCTGTCTGTGTGTCTGATGTAATGTTGTGTGTACGTTCCACATACACACAACATTACAGGAACTTGTTGTCACACTCCTGGTTGAGACGGCAATTCCAGGAAATGCTTTCACATGAGGGTAACCCCCCCCCCCCCACACACAGACACATTGTCCTGTCTGCATATTTAATGCTTTGGTTATCTTCCTTCCTTAGTAATATTCATCATTTGTAAAATATAAACCTTCCCTGTTTACGAAAAACTGCGTCTCCATGGTGATACAATCACATCCACTATTTATTATTTTTTTTAACTCTTTATTTGCATTTTCCAAGTGCACATCAACTATTTTAATCTCCACCAGTGATTTTAATTCTGTCTTTAAGTCAATCAGAGAACAAGATTTTTGGGCAGAATGTCTCCTTTTGTCTCCGGACTCTTTCTGGAGCCTCGTTCAGCCCCTTTTTGACTATGCTAGCACCTCCTGGTATTCCAACATCAAAATGTCCCTGAAAACCAGGCTCCAAACTTCCCAAAACAAACTGATTCAGCTACTCCTCAATCTGGGGCCCATGACCCACCTTCTTCCTGGACATTTTGCTAGCCTAAAATGGCTAAGGGTAGAAGACAGGGTAAAACAACTCAAAATGGGATTGGCTTTTAAAATAGTCAAACCAAAGATCAAAACCCTTTCAGAACTAAACATTTGTTTGAGAAATATAAATATATAGTACGTACAGTAAACGTTTTCCTGTTAATAATGTTAAGGCGTGCAGGTCGAGGAAAGCCGCTTGGAGTGCAGAAGAACAAATATTCTACTCGTGCTGTCTTTAGCCTCTCATGCTGCTTTATTGGATAGCTTAGCACAGCGGAACGGCAGCGGCTACATGTATCAACAGGAAGAAACAAAACCCAAAAGGGACGTGACGTTTATGCTCCTACAAAATAAAAGCCTCTTTTTACACAGAGAATACGAGCGCTATAAAACAAACGCTTAACAAATAAACATGATAACTTTTAGAAATAACGAATTTAATTTTAATGATCAACCTACGAGGTTGAACACACGAGAAATGATTAATAGCGACTCGCGCGTATTTCACAGTTCCTCCGACCGCGCCTCGCCGCTTCAAGGCGCGTTCAAGTGCAAAATAAAATCTGAAAAATTGCATTAAAACTCCGCGAAGCAGCGAAGTCGCTGAAGATGAACCGCATTATATCGAGGGACTGCCCCCCAAGGGTGGAACTGTTTGACTCCCGCCCTCAAAACATGCATCTCTTTGGCCTCCTTCAAAACGGCCCTAAAAATACACCTTTCAGGGGGACAGAAACGGAGATAGTCATCACGACTCTCTCCGGATCAACCCCCCCACCCCTTTTTGTCCACCTACGTTGCACATATTAAGTGTCTTTGTAATTTATTGTTATTTTGCATCATTTGAGTAATTTAATATTAGTTTTATTTGTATTGTTAAATGTCAATGATTTATGTACGAAGGACTTTCAACGGAAACAAGACCGCAAGGGCTTTTTAGAAATGCTCCTCTTAGACCGGATGTTTGAATGTAATTACTCTCTCTCTCTCTCTCTCTCTCTCTCAACCCAGCCGGTCAGACAGATGGCCGTCCACCATGAGCCTAGGTTCTGTCCAAGGTTTCTGCCCGTTAAAGGGAAGTTTTTCCTTGCCTCCGTTGCTCTTGTGGGTCAAGTTGGGTTCTGTGTTTCCCTGCAGGTCTTTCCCTGCTAATCCTGTAAAGTGCCTTGAGATGACTTTATGTTGTGATCTGGCGCTATAGAAATAAAACTGAATTGAATTGAATTAATACATGCTACTGTTTGACTGTACTTGTACTGTAATACATACTACTGTTTGACTGTACACTGTAAACCCGAACAGTACTGCTAGCTCATAAGTAATGTGGGCACAGAAATCAAAATCATCTAATGAGTCAACAGAGCACTTAACTATTAAGCGCTGTTAACGTTTAGTGTTGTTTTAAGTATATGTGTATCAATGTGTCTGAGTGAATCATCTATTTCAAAACATAACTTCTGCATGAAGAGGAACGTTGCGTCTGACGTCGCGTCCGACGTCACGACGTCCAGGGAGATTTCAAATCATTTCAAGATGGATGCCGTCCCTCGTTAGCGAGAGGTCTAAAGAAACGGAGGAACGTTTGTTATCTACGGGTAAGTTACAAAAGTCAAGACCATATGAATGTTACCGCTGCTAAAGAAAGTTTATCTGTGTCCGTTCGGTTTTATTTTCATTCGGTTTTATTGTCAGTACGACGTCGAAGTTCGGCCCGCTACTCTTGTGCTAACGTTAGCTATCATTACGTATAGCATTATGACTGTAGTGTAAACGTTAACTTTTCATTCTGCCGCTGTCCTCTCTTACAAGACCGTTTGGTATGTTAAACAAGTTTACAAATGTCGGTTCGAAGTCGCCCTACGCAGTAAAGTTAACAGAAGGGCTCAGGGTAATAAAGTTAGCACGTCTCGGCGGCTAACACATTGAAGTTTTAATGGCGTCATTCGCCGCTGTTACCGGACAGACCGTGTATCACTGCATCTCAAGTAAAAACCGTAATGATGAGGAATGACGGAGCAACAACTATAAAAGATTGCTACATCCAATAACTAACATTCAAAAAAAAATAGCAGTACGCATAATTCACAACGCTGCATAATTCACAAGCACATTATTTCTTGAGTCTAAATTACTTAAATTGTCAGATATTGTACATTACTGAACAGCATAAATGTTCTAAGCTATACATTGTTGTATCCGAAATAAATAAAATCAAATGACAGCGCACACTTATCAGTTGTATATCACTATAAAGCATGAGGAAGGAAAGAGAAAGAATAATGCTACAGTAATGCATATTTCTGGAAAATTAATTGGCGTAATAACCATTAGTTTTGCATTGTTCCCACAGGATCAGACTGAATCAGTACTGCAAGTCAAGCCACTACTGCAATTCAAGGTACGTTTTCAATTTGAATTCACTTCAATAGAGTTAGTATATTGATTGTTAAATATTCAGGAGTATGTTGACTTTTGATGCTATATTAAATGCAAATAAGATGTCAGTTGGCTTGCTAATTTTGGGCATATTGATAATTTTTTTCCTATGGAAACACATATGTAGCCACAAAAGCTTATGGGGTACCATGACATTTTGGTACAGAAGTTCAATAATCCGATTGAAATCAGGCTTTACACCTGATAATATTTCAGATATTTCAGTTCTCATAAGTCATCAGGGCGCACCATGTCAATGCAGTGGTCCATAGTATTGCACTTTATATGTGCTTCTGTTGGCAGTAACAGAAAGTAATTGATCTCCATTTTTCTTTCAGGCTGCAGGTGATTCAATGGAGTTCATGTGAGTGTATTTGAATCAAATATGTCATCGACTGTCCTGGAATTATCCTCATAATTGGATTGTTTGTGTTTTGCAGCAAGGAGATGAGCCAGACATTTCTGACACTGGGGACTCCTTGTCGTGGTCACCGACGACGCAACCATTTTCAGCCCCAAGTCCGTTTCAATCGTCGTTGAGGATGAAATTGTTGTGAGTGACATCACTACATTGGGCGATGCAATTCTACTGCTGTTTGGCCTTAGCTATGCTTTGCATTTGGACTATCCCAAGAAACTCAATTACACATTCACCTTCATTCAAAAAATGCTGATGTGTCTTGAGGACAACAAGCCACTAAGGCCACGCCTGCTGACTCCGAAACATGAGATGCTGAAACGTGTTTGAATTCCATCGTAACAGTCCATCCCTGCGCTTCACTTACTCTGTGACCATGTGAAGCCACATTTGGGTTTTACGTTCCAGCGTTACAATTGTTAAAGTACAGTGACAGTTCATAGTCCATGTATTGTTTTTTTGATTGTTTGAAGAGTGTTCACTACAGTAAATATATTACTTTATATATATATATATAGTGATATGTAGGTATTTATATATCTATATATTTATATATTTTTGTTATGCTTGTTTGAGAAGTTATATGTATTTGGAATTAGGGCCAATTTATCGGTGTTCCTTTGTTACTTTTTCTACCTCACCTGGCATTTGGCAATCTTTGTTTTTATCTTTGGAAGGTATTACTTTCTGTTTTTCAGTTCAAGATGGTCTTTAAACTAAAGATATTTTATGTTTGTTTTATATTAAAGACATTGAAATGAAACAATTGCATTTCATTTGTTTATGTTTTGGGAATGTGTAGTTTTTAAGTTTAAGTCTAGCAATTACATGCTAGTATTCTTATAGGTAATCAATTGAAGTGAACATTTTAGGTAAATATTCTATATTTTGTAGGTTATGTGCAATTAATTTTATTGAGTTTCAGATTAGTTGATGGAAGTTAATATTAATAAGCATCATTATGTCAATTGAAATTAGTTGTCAGAAATAAGACATTATAAGAAAACTAACTAACTATTTTTAAGTTAAGGAACATTAAATATTTAAAATAAAAATACATAGAGCATTTAAGTTGATAGAATGTATTATTTTTAATTATTACTTTACTTAAATATATTAGGACCCAAACTTAAACGGTCTTGTGTAATCAGTTTCCAAAATATTTTTGAGTAAGTTGAACCTATCAGGGTTTACAGTGTACTTGTACTCTAACATTCTATCTCATAAATATATTCATCATTATCATCTCTGCCGCTCAACCAAAACAAAAGTCTGCATTGGGTTTACAACGTTGTCCTGGATGGACGGATGGAGGGACAAATGGCTGGATGGACGGATGGAGGGACTGATGGCTGGATGTAAGGATGGACGGACAGATGGCTGGATGGGTGGATGGACGGATGGAGGTATAGATGGCTGGATGGACACACAGATTGAAGGATGGATGGATAAACTGATGGATGGACGACTGGATGGAGGGACAGACAGATTGATGGATGGATGGAGGGACGGATGGATTGGTGGATGGATGGATGGATGGATGGAGGGACATATTGCTGTTGTAAACAGGATAATTGAATTTATCTACACTGGAGGAAATACAGAGAGCGATGAGGTTCCGTTCTGGTTATTGTTAATTAGTGATTGTGAAAGATGACTAAATAGGGATAATGACAGGTTTGTAACGTTTGAACGGTGTCCTATTGTCTCTAATGCTCTCCAGTCGATGGGCGGGGCTTTCTTTCATCCAGACAACATGGTCTGAGTTCTGGGACCTCCGGTTCTACAAACTAGCCCCTGTTTACATCCTCCACATATATAAAGGAAGCCCTTTCACTCTGTCATTGTTCAACGAGAAAACGACAATCAGAGATTGCAGACTCCGCCTCCAAAAGACTATTGGATCTTGTGAGACAGTAAACAGGGCTTCCGGATCAGAGGGGCCAAACCTGCTCTAGCTTGCTGCTCCGGAACGTACTACAAGACTCCTTCTGGACTCTTTTTCCCATCATGCCATTCGTGTCCCTCCCTCTTAAAGTGGCAGTTTACAGCAGAGGCACAATTCCAGATGTAAAAGTAATTCCAGAATCTGGATCCAGATCCAGATCAACGCCATTCTCGGGGAGGACCGAGCCACGGACAGAACCTTGCTTGTGTCAAAATTTCAAGTCGATTGGGTTACTAGTTTTTGAGTTATGCGCTCGGACAGACAAACAGACAGACAAACAAACAGACAAACGCACCCAATTGCAATACCCTTGCCTCCTCTTCGGCGAGGGTAATAATAACCTTACGTTCTGAGACCATTTTAAATGTACCTGTAGCATTATGATCCACCCCCCCCCCCCCCCAACCTCAGTGAGCGGCTTGCGTCGGTTTCCATAGCATCTCTGGCGACAATGCAAGTGAGTCTGAATCTGAACAATGGCTTGAAACTAAGCAGGAACAGAGCAGAGCACCGTTAGAACAAGCATGTCTTCACTTCCTGCATGAATATTAGCCTGCCTGGAATTCAAACACCGCAGTGGGCTTTCGTAATTATGTTGTTTCACAATTAAGCACGACTGTAAGTCGCACGTCGGGTAAACGGCAGGGATGCTGTGTTTTAGTATCGCTGAATGAGGCGTGTGCACAGGGACGTTATTTAGCTGATTAGCGCTGCATCCAGAACACACGCAGGTTGATGCGATTATCCTAAATCTCTGCACACCCCAGCTGCTCAGATATGAGACGGATACTTGTCGTATTGCTTTTCATTATTAAATGCATGATTTCTCGAACAACTTCATTTTGTCAGCTGTATAATAGAATGTAAGAAGCGTAGAGCAACAGCACATGCAGTAGAGCGTCCTTATCATCGGTGCGAGAGGGCTTTACTGTCGGGCCGTGCATTGACGAGCGTCATCGGATTACACGTGATGTCACTGCCTCTCTGCTCGGGGTCGAAGGCATCGAGAATCATCTACCAGCTTAGCGTTCAACCCTTAATCATTTAAGCAGGTTAAACTACAGAGTAGAAGATCAATACTACAGCTCCACAAGACTTCTGCTCATCCCATCTTTCTATATTATACACTCGTGTGTTCATCCATACACTCAGAAATATATCCTTAAATCCTTCATTCCTAGGCATGTTAAAAAAGACAATTAATCAGGCTGTTTTTGGTTCGGAGCCTTCTTGTCACGGCCTAGGGCAGGGTCGGACCCAAATGCGAGGCAGACGAGCGGAAATACAAAACGGTTTTTATTGGCGTGTAGGACAGGCAGGCAGACAGCTCAGAGGGGGCAGGCAGAGGGAAGGTCCAAGAGACAGGCAGGGGTCACAAACCGGGGAATCCAGGCAGGCAGACGGAACACAAGGGGCAGGCAGAGGGAAGGTCCAAGAGACAGGCAGGAGTAACAAACCGGGGAATCCAGGCAGGCAGGCAGACGGAACACAAGGGGCAGCAGAGGGAAGGTCCAAGAGACAGGCAGGGGTCACAAACCGGGGAATCCAGGCAGGCAGGGAGACGGAACACAAGGGGCAGGCGAAGAGGCAGAGTCCAGGAAGCAGGCAGGTTCGATACACTGGGGGGTCGGTCTGAAGGGCTGGAGAGCTGGTAACATTACTGACAATCTGGCAGCAGTGTGGCATGAACAGGGTCTAAATAGGGCGCTGGCTGATTGGAGATGGGTTGCAGGTGCTGACGGAACACAGGTGACGGGAGTGAAGTGATTGCAGGAGGACTGTGAGGTGAAGACCGGGAGAGTTAGTGAGGGAATAGAACAGGCCCGCCTCGAGGCGTGACACTTCTTGGTTTAATCAGGCTGGTTTTGGTTTGGTTTTGGCTCTTACTCAAAATAGATCAGGAAGAAATAGAGGAAGGCTAATGACTCTCTTGCTATGTTTTGTCAGGCCTATTTTGTTGTCTGGCTGTTCTCTATGTTGACTGATGTTGGTTATATTAATTATGATGTGTTACTGTTTCTAGCATTGTTACAATTATGTTCTTTAGACAGGTATGACAGACTAGGTCTGAATGGCCTAGCCGGGGTCAGAGGTTGCAAATAAGCGCTGACTATAAATCCTACATGCTACTCTCCTCATGTACTTTACACACGTTGTAATGTTTATTGATGTAATGCTGGTGAATGGTCAATGACGAATACACACTTAAATCAATACAAATAAAGATCTGTCTGGAGCGTTTTAAGTCATCTTGCTAACAGACAGACAAGTCAACAGCAGCGGTTACACAGCCTCCTTGATGGTGGTAACAACACCTGTAAGTGTGGTTGCTTGGAAAAGAAACAATTCTGATCAACAAAATATCTGGGGTCTAAGGAGGATATATGTGGCCTAGCTATTGGGGAGAGGCATCATAAGATTACATTGTATGCTGATGACATTCTCATTTTTTTAACTAATCCTGAGGTGTCTATTCCTTCTCTCATTCAGACTATTAATAGATTCGGTGCCATTTCAGGATATAAAATTAACTTCAGTAAATCAGGGTGCTTTAAAGGACAAACCTACAGTGTCCTCTCCATTCCCCTTCATTTGGTCACCAGAAGGATTTGTATATTTAGGAATTAAAATTACACCCAAATTTGTTGGATCAAGTTGGATTTTGAGAGGTGGAAGACGTTGCCTCTCTCCTGGTTGGGTCGTATTTTGCTCCTGAAAATGAATGTTTTGCCCAGACTGCTATACCCAATTCAGATGATTCCCATTATTTTTTCACATAAGACTATAAAAATCTTAAATGGTTGGCTGAGTTCTTTTATTTGGGCTGGGAGGAAGCCACGTCTTAAAATTTCCACATTATGTCTTCCATCCTCAAAAGGAGGTCTTGACCTCCCAGATATCAGAAAATATCAACTCGCTGCTCACTTGCGCGCTGCAGCCGACTGGGTTCATGATCCTGTCTCCCTTTGGCTTGATAGAGGGCTCCATGTCCAGATTTCCTTTGAAGAATTTGTTGTTTTTGAAAAAACTGAAAGATTTAAAACTATTGTAATCCAATTTCGATTCTGACTGTCCAGGCATGGCAAATTGTTTTAAAACTGCAGGGTCGATCTCAGCTGACTTTGCTACTTACGCCGTTGTGTCACAACCCTCTCTTCCCACCTGGAACCACAGATTATGGATTCCATATTTGGGCGACGAAAGGGATTTCTGTTCTTTCAGACTTAATGGACGGGCCCTCTATGCTGTCCTTTACCCAAATGCTCGATAAATATCATATTAAGAGGCAGGATTTTTTCCACTATTTGCAAGTAAGAGATTTTGTTCAGAGGAAAACTTCCATACTCTCTAATCAATCAATTTTTGAAGTTGAAAGGCTTTTATTTCTTCCAAGACTCAAAACATCTATAAAACTGTCTTATAATTTACTAAAAGAATCTAACAACAACATGTCTTGCCTAAGAGGGCTATGGGAAAAAGAATTGGGGAGGGAAATTAACGACGGGGATTGGGACAGCGCATGGAGCAATGCTAACTCATTAATGTTTGCAATAGAGTAAAGGCCTTACAATTTTAAATCCTACATCGGGTGCATATCTCCCCTTCCCTAGGCCATCAATTTAGTTCGGACCTTTCTCCGTTATGTCTCAAGTGTAAAACCGAAGTGGGTACTCTTACACATTGCTACTGGTCGTGTAGAAAAATACAACATTTCTGTTATACTGTGAAAGGTGAACTGGATAAGATATTTTTTGTCTCTACTGCCACAGTATGCGATCCATTGAGGCAAACAAAAGCAACCCCCAAAAACTGTGGGAGGCCCTAAAACAATTAGGCTGCAGCAACAGACTCCAAACAAAAACCATTAATATCTGCATTAACTCAAGTGGTTCGCTCCAGACCGACAGGTTGGTGGTAGCTAATTGTTTTAACAGCTTTTTCACCACTATTGCCACCTGTTGGTCAGCAAACTCCCCCCGCATTCAGGTCTGTACGGTTCTGACCACATCCAAACTCACTATGAAATGAAATGAAATGCTTTTATTAATCATCATCTGCTGACACACACAATGAAATCGAATTTTCACCCTAGAACAACGGGCCCCTTGAAACAACCACACACTAATACGTGTATCAAGGGGCCCTGACTGTCCAGGCATGGCAAATTGGACACGGAGAGGGAGCAGGGTGAAGTCGCCGCACCTGGAGCCGTTTGCGGGGACGGTGCCTTGCTCAAGGGCACCTCGGCAGTGCTCTGAAGGCAGACTGGCCCCTCTCCAGTCACCAGCCCACACACCACATCCCACCAGAGCTGGGACTCGAACCGGGGGAGCAGTGGGCTTCTCTGCTTCCCAGCCCAGGGCCCAACCCACCGAGCCACTGCCACCCCAGAAGCTAGGTGCTAAAAAGGACACTTTCTCTTTCACACCTGTAGTGTTTGCCCGAGTAGACTCGGGCAAATACTGTTGATGTGCTAAAACAACTAATTGCCCTTCAACCTAACAAGGCCACAGGCCTCGACCACATACCCACCCGGTTCCTCAGAGACGCAGCTGTCTCTATCGCCCCCGTAGTAACCCATCTGATAAATGTATCCATCAATCAGTGCCACATCCCACAGGAATTCAAGACGGCGCGGGTTATCCCTCTGTATAAAAAAGGAAACAAATTAGAACCTGGCAACTACCGCCCTGTTTCCATCCTTTGTTCCATCTCAAAGGTTATGGAGAGAATAATCCAGGAGCAAATCAACCGCTACCTCGCCGAGCATAGCCTGCTCTTTGAATTCCAATCGGGCTTCAGAACATCCCACTCCACTGACACATGCCGCATATATCTGACTGACTACGTCAAGCGTGAAGTAGACTCGGGCAAATACTGCGGCATGGTCATGCTGGACCTCCAGAAGGCCTTTGACACCGTTAACCATTCAATCCTATTGAATAAACTAGGGGTGATTGGTTTTAATAGCACATCAGTAAACTGGATGAAATCGTACCTAGAGGGACGAGAACAAATGGTGGACATAAACGGAACCTTGTCCTCGTCCCTCCCGGTGAGCTGTGGGGTTCCTCAAGGCAGCATTCTAGGACCGTTACTGTTCCTCCTATACATTAACGACATGAATGCTGCCTGTAACTGCAAATTGTTCCTGTTTGCTGATGACTCAGCACTCCTGATTTCGGGAGAGGACAAAGTGCAGGTTGAGGAAGCTCTCAGCTCTGAGGTCACCAGAATCCGTACTTGGCTTACGGATAACAAACTGTCACTACATCTTGGAAAAACAGAATCTATTCTTTTTGGGTCTAAACACTCTCTAAGTGAGATAAATGTTGATGATTTCAAGGTCACAGTCGATAATACAGTAATCTCCAGCAAAGAAGAGATTACCTATTTGGGCTGTGTTCTTGACAAATACCTGTCTGGCGATAGTATGGCAACAAAGGTGATCAAAAAAGTCAATCAAAGAACAAGATTTTTGGGCAGAATGTCTGCTTTTGTCAACAAAAGTGCTCTCCGGACGCTTGCTGGAGCCCTCGTTCAGCCCCTCTTTGACTATGCTAGCACCTCCTGGTATTCAAACATCAAAGTGTCCCTGAAAACCAGGCTCCAAACCTCCCAAAACAAACTGATTGGGCTACTCCTCAATCTGGGGCCCATGACCCACCTTCTTCCTGGACATTTTGCTCGCCTAAAATGGCTCAGGGTAGAAGACAGGGTCAAACAACTCAAAATGGGATTGGCATTTAAAATAGTCAATGCAGCTCTGCCCTCAGTCCCCTCAATCCCTGCATACCTGAATAAACACCTCCACAGATTTAGTGACACCCACAGCCACAACACTAGAGGGAGCTCAAACAACAACCTGATTACCCCCTCTTATAGGACTAACATGGGTAAATCATCTTTCTACAATACTGCCCCCCAAGGGTGGAACTGTTTGACTCCTGCCCTCAAAACATGCACCTCTTTGGCCTCCTTCAAAATGGCCCTAAAAATACACCTTTCAGGGGGGCAGAAACGGAGATAGTCATCACGACTCTCTCCGGATCAACCCCCCCCCCCCCCCCCCCCCCCCCTTTTTGTCCACCTACGTTGCACATATTAAGTGTCTTTGTAAATTATTGTAATTTATGTAATTTATTTAATGTCATTCATTGTCATTTTGCATCAGTGGTGTAATTTATTTTAGATTAATTGTTAGTTTGCATCGGCGGTGTAAAATCATTTTATTTTTGTTTTTCTAATGTTACGTTGCATCAATTGAGTTATTGAATATTGGTTTTATTTTTATTTGTATTGTTAAATTTGTATTGTTAAATGTCGATGATTTATGTACGAAGGACTTTCAACGGAAACAAGACCGCAAGGGCTTTTTTGAAATGCTCCTCTTAGACAGGATGATTGACTGTCTTCAGGTGGTGTCGGCATAGCAACGGCTTCGGTCGCCGTTACGCTACTCTCCTAACATTCTATCTAATAAATATATTCATCATCATCATCACATCTACATGAATGTTAAAATCTCCCACAACAAGTATCTGTTCTGCTTTCAGAACTAAGCTTGTTAAACATTCAGAACATTCTGACATGAAATCAGAGTCTGGGCCTGGAGGGCGGTAAACTAGAACAATCAGGACCGGCTGGCTTGATTTCCATGTTGGAAGTGACAGACTAAGAATAAGACTCTTAAAGGAGGTCTAGTTTAATTTAGGTTTAGGGTTAATCTGGAGCTCCGAGTTATAGATGACTCCAACTCCACCTCCTCGGCCGGCGTCTCCAGAAATGTGAGAGTTAACATAACTGGGAGGCGTGGCTTCATTTAAACTGAAATAATCTCCAGGACCCAGCCGGGTTTCAGTCAAACAGAAAATATCAACATGCTGATCTGAGATCAGATCATTTATTAAAAATGCCTTTGACGCCAAAGAGCGAATATTCAAAAGTCCACATTTAATGGTTTTACTATTATTAATTTCTGTGGCGGCAGTTTTTATTTTTATAAGGTTTCCAGGAGTAACACCTCTCCTGTACAATTTAACAACCTTAAGGGGTCGGGGAACAGACACCATCTCTATAGACACCATCTCTATGGGGTTCCGTGTGGGGTTCTGGATGGGTGACTGATCCAGAGGACGCTCAGAGATGGGTGTAGGACTACATCTCTGACTCCTGGTCCCGACTCTGGATTGTCAGGGTTTTGGTTGTCTAATAAACTCGGTCAGATTGCTAGAAATGAGAGCTGTGCCACCAAACGTAGGATGGACACCGTCTCTCCTAATAAGACCAGGTTTTCCCCAGAATGTCTGCCAGTTATTTACGAAGCCCACGTAATATCAGTGTCTCTTTAATATCAGGGCCACATTAATATCAGGGTCACCTTAATATCAGGGTCACTTAAATATCAGGGTCACCTTAATATCAGGCACACCAAAATATCAGGGTCACCTTAATATAAGGTCACCAAATACCAGGGCCGCATTAATATCAGGGACACCAAAATATCAGGGTCACCTTAATATCAGGGTCACCAAAATATCAGGGTCACTTTAATATCAGGGACACCTTAATATCAGGGTCACTTTAATATCAGGGTCACTTTAATATCAGGCTCACTTTAATATCAGGGTCACTTTAATATCAGTGTCAAAAAAATATCAGGCTCACCTTAATATCAGGGTCGCCTTAATATAGGGTCACCTTAATATAAGGTAACCTAAATACCAGGGTCACATTAATATAGGGTCACCAAATACCAGGGCCACATTAATATCAGGGTCACCTTAATATCAGGGTCACCAAAATATCAGGGTTGCCTAAATATCAGGGTCACTTTAATATCAGGGTCACCTTAATATCAGGGTCACCAAATACCAGGGCCACATTAATATCAGGGTCACCTTAATATCAGGGTCACCTAAATATCAGGGTCACCTTAATATCAGGCTCACCTTAATATCAGGGTCACCTTAATATAGGGTCACCAAATACCAGGGCCACATTAATATCAGGATCACCTTAATATCAGGGCCACCTAAATATCAGGGTCGCCTTAATATCAGGGTCACCTTAATATCAGGGTCACCTTAATATTAGGGTCACCTAAATATCAGGGTCACCTTAATATCAGGCTCACCTTAATATCAGGGTCACCTTAATATAGGGTCACCAAATACCAGGGCCACATTAATATCAGGGTCACCTTAATATCAGGGCCACCTAAACATCAAATAGTTTTGTTGTACAAGAAGGAATGTTGTCCTTAAGGAATCTTAAGAGTTTATTTCTGGTCTTCTTCACTTTTTCACTTAACACCAACATAACTAGAAAGACAATCAGAGATTGCAGACCCCGCCTCCAAAAGACTATTGGATCTTGTGAGACAGTAAACAGGGCTTCCGGATCAGAGGGGCCAAACCTGCTCTAGCTTGCTGCTCCGGAACGTACTACAAGACTCCTTCTGGACTCTTTTTCCCATCATGCCATTCGTGTCCCTCCCTCTTAAAGTGGCAGTTTACAGCACAGGCACAATTCCAGATGTAAAAATAATTCTAGAATCTGGATCCAGATCCGGATCAATGCCATTCTCGGGGAGGACCGAGCCACGGACAGAACCTTGCTTGTGTAAAAATTTCAAGTCGATTGGGTTGCTAGTTTTTGAGTTATGCACGCGGACAGACAAACAGACGGACCCAATTGCAATACCCTCGCCTCCCCTTTGCCGAGAGTAATAATAAGAACCAGAGAAAACGTCATTCAGGTTCCGGCCGTCCATTTCAAAAGCCCTCACTACAAAGGAACAAGCAGTGTTTGAACAAAAGCTGCACTGGTGGACTTTGACTGCGTCGAGACCTTTCCCATTGTCCAGCAGCAGGTTGGATTTTTTTTCAGGAAAAATGTCCATTTAAATGCTTATTGTCCTCTGAGAGAGCCTTTCAGTCTGATGCTGTGTGCCATTAATCACAGAGGACAGCCCTGATGTCCCTGTCCTCAGCCAGATGAGGAGTACAGTGTGTGTGTGTGTGTGTATTTTGCTTGGGCCTTGTATGTCTTCTTCGTTGTTTCAGACATTGTTCCAGTGGGTGATGTGAACCTCCAGATGTTTCTTTGCTGTCATAAAACACTGCGGGTTTCATTTCTAAATTCTTCCTTCATCTCACTGCAAAGATAGATTGATAAAGAAAGAAATAACTACATAAACCTGTCCCGGTGTGCCTCCGTTAATTAATTATAACCATAATTTAGATATAATCAAAGTGACAGAGCTCAGGAAACACTGAACAGTGCCCCCACCCCCCCTCCACCGCCACGGCAAACCTTTGATATTAGAAATGTCAGTGGCTACTTTATAGATTTTAAACCAACATTCTATTTCCTGTTTGAGGCACAACCTGCACTGCTTGGTGAAACACACACTGGTTACGCTGGTTACACTGGTTATGCTGTTTACGCTGGTTACACTGTTTACGCTGGTTACACTGGTTACGCTGGTTACGCTGTTTACGCGGGTTACACTGTTTACGTTGGTTACACTGGTTACACTGGTTACGCTGGTTACGCTGTTTACGCTGGTTACACTGGTTACGCTGTTTACGCTGTTTACGCTGGTTACACTGTTTACGCTGGTTACACTGGTTACGCTGGTTACGCTGGTTACACTGTTTACGCTGGTTACGCTGGTTACACTGGTTACGCTGGTTACACTGGTTACGCTGGTTACACTGGTTACGCTGTTGACGCTGGTTACGCTGGTTACGCTGGTTACGCTGTTTACGCTGGTTATGCTGGTTACACTGGTTACGCTGGTTACACTGGTTACGCTGTTTACGCTGGTTACACTGGTTACGCTGGTTACACTGGTTATGCTGGTTACGCTGGTTACAACACTGGTTACACTGGTTACGCTGGTTACAACACTGGTTACACTGGTTACGCTGGTTACAACACTGGTTACGCTGTTTACGCTGGTTACACTGGTTACGCTGGTTACAACACTGGTTACGCTGGTTACGCTGGTTACACTGGTTACGCTGGTTATGCTGGTTACAACACTGGTTACGCTGGTTACAACACTGGTTACGCTGTTTACGCTGGTTACAACACTGGTTACGCTGGTTACACTGGTTACGCTGTTTACACTGGTTACGCTGGTTACAACACTGGTTACGCTGGTTACACTGGTTACAACCCTGGTTACACTGTTTACACTGGTTACACTGGTTACAACACTGGTTACGCTGGTTACAACACTGGTTACGCTGTTTACGCTGGTTACAACACTGTTTACGCTGGTTACACTGGTTACAACCCTGGTTACACTGTTTACGCTGGTTACACTGGTTACAACCCTGGTTACACTGTTTACACTGGTTACGCTGGTTACAACACTGGTTACGCTGGTTACACTGGTTACAACCCTGGTTACACTGTTTACGCTGGTTACACTGGTTACAACCCTGGTTACACTGTTTACGCTGGTTACACTGGTTACAACCCTGGTTACACTGTTTACGCTGGTTACGCTGGTTACACTGGTTACACTGGTTCCAGTGATGTCATGAAAGCTGGACGGCTTTGGAAATTTAAAAAAGTAGTTTTTGACATAATTCTTTTTGTATTTGAAAATAACGTAGCAGACAAATGTTGCTAAATGCAGGACAGGAAAAGAGGAAATTATCTATATTTTAGTATTTTAGTTAAAGACAGAAGAATTAGGTCAAATGTCCTAACCTGGTTTGAAGTCATTTGTGATATCTGCAGTTTCCCACAGATCCTCTGGGACGGGATTCTAACATCTTAATGCAGTCGCGTCAACCCCCCCCCCCGGAGCGTCCCTCCGCGCTCATGCATATTCTGTCTGCATCTCAGCTCATCAGGAAGCCGGCTGCTCTGAGAAGGACTGCAGAGACTGTCTGCTCCTGACTGTCTGCTCCCGATTCTCTGCTCCCGACTCTCTGCTCCCGACTGTCTGCTCCTGACTCTCTGCTCCTGACTGTCTGCTCCTGACTCTCTGCTCCTGACTCTCTGCTCCTGACTGTCTGCTCCTGACTCTCTGCTCCCGATTCTCTGCTCCCGACTCTCTGCTCCCGACTCTCTGCTCCTGACTGTCTGATCCCGACTGTCTGCTCCCGACTCTCTGCTCCCGACTCTCTGCTACTGACTGTCTGCTCCTGACTGTCTGCTCCTGACTGTCTGCTCCTGACTCTCTGCTCCCGACTCTCTGCTCCTGACTATCTGATCCCGACTGTCTGCTCCCTACTCTCTGCTCCTGACTGTCTGATCCCGACTGTCTGCTCCCTACTCTCTGCTCCTGACTGTCTGATCCCGACTGTCTGCTCCCGACTCTCTGCTCCCGACTCTCTGCTACTGACTGTCTGCTCCTGACTCTCTGCTCCTGACTCTCTGCTCCTGACTCTCTGCTCCCGACTGTCTGCTCCTGACTGTCTGCTCCCGACTCTCTGCTCCCGACTCTCTGCTCCTGACTGTCTGATCCCGACTGTCTGCTCCCTACTCTCTGCTCCCGACTCTCTGCTACTGACTGTCTGCTCCTGACTGTCTGCTCCTGACTGTCTGCTCCTGACTCTCTGCTCCCGACTCTCTGCTCCTGACTGTCTGATCCCGACTGTCTGCTCCTGACTGTCTGCTCCTGACTGTCTGCTCCCGACTCTCTGCTCCCGACTCTCTGCTCCTGACTGTCTGATCCCGACTGTCTGCTCCCTACTCTCTGCTCCCGACTCTCTGCTACTGACTGTCTGCTCCTGACTCTCTGCTCCTGACTCTCTGCTCCCAACTCTCTGCTCCCGACTCTCTGCTCCTGACTCTCTGCTACTGACTGTCTGCTCCTGACTGTCTGCTCCTGACTGTCTGCTCCCGACTGTCTGCTCCCGACTCTCTGCTCCCGACTCTCTGCTCCCAACTCTCTGCTCCTGACTCTCTGCTCCCGACTGTCTGCTCCTGACTGTCTGCTCCCGACTCTCTGCTCCCGACTCTCTGCTCCTGACTGTCTGATCCCGACTGTCTGCTCCCTACTCTCTGCTCCCGACTCTCTGCTACTGACTGTCTGCTCCTGACTGTCTGCTCCTGACTCTCTGCTCCTGACTCTCTGCTCCTGACTGTCTGATCCCGACTGTCTGCTCCTGACTGTCTGCTCCTGACTGTCTGCTCCCTACTCTCTGCTCCCGACTCTCTGCTACTGACTGTCTGCTCCTGACTCTCTGCTCCTGACTGTCTGCTCCTGACTCTCTGCTACTGACTGTCTGCTCCTGACTGTCTGCTCCTGACTGTCTGCTCCCGACTCTCTGCTCCTGACTCTCTGCTCCTGACTCTCTGCTCCCGACTCTCTGCTCCCAACTCTCTGCTCCTGACTGTCTGCTCCCGAGCTGCGGCTTGTGAGGCCTGTCGTTCCCGACGCGTTGGAACCAGATGATACTTTGGATTTCTACCAGCGCTAGCTGTTGCTGTAACGTGGAGACGGTACAGATGTTACTACAGATGTTACTACAGATGTTACAGGGCGATTAGACAGCATGGCGTAGCATGATCACAGTTAGCAGCGTCGCTAATGTGAGCTTGATGCTCCACTTGCTGCTAAAGCTGCAGAAAGTCAGGGGGCAAAGATCATTAAGATCAGCCACCGCGTACTTGTACATTTAAGATCAGCCAGCATGTACTTGTACATTTAAGATCAGCCACCGCATACTTGTACATGTACTTATTGTGCAACAAAATTTTTGTTGACTAACTTGAAATACAATTTCTGTGACTTTTTTGTAATAGTTTATTGGATTACTCTGACATACAAATACACAGATATAAAAACAATTGCTATCGTCTCATTCACTTGGTTTAATTATTCCGTGAAGATATCAAATATTTATCACATGACAGATTCAAGCAGAAACGTGAGCAGCTGTCTTCTTGTCCTTGGCGTTTGGTCTTCCTGGTGTCTCTCAAAAAAACCAGATTATGTTCAATTGGAATTGCACAACAATCTCATGTTGTCTAATACATTTACCCAAATTTAATAAATGTAAAAGTAGATTGGAAGCACAGTTTTCTGTTCATTTGCCCATAAAAGCCAGTAAACCCAGTCCAGAGAGAAGCCGATCCAGTAAACCCAGTCCAGAGAGAAGCCGATCCAGTAAACCCAGTCCAGAGAGAAGCCAATCCAGTAAACCCAGTCCAGAGAGAAGCCGATCCAGTAAACCCAGTCCAGTAGGAAAATTTCCAGCGTCCCACGGCTGAAAGAGCGATTTGTTCCTTGCAATATATTAAATATTATGTACTCGATACGTACATATTCTGAAATATATTTTAATACATTTTTAATTCTCTGAATGTCTTAATAAACTTCCAGCAGCCACATCTCTCTGCATCATCTACTTCTGCCAGTTGCCAGTTCATTGCAGACAGTCATCCATTGTCCATCCATTGTCCATCCATTGTCCATCTATTGTCCTGCAGCTGAGACAATCGTCATCGTCTCATCTGCAGCCGCTTTATCAGCCTTCACTCAATATGTAATATTTGTACTATGCTGGATCAGAAACAAGTTATCCAAGATACTTTCCAGGAAGAACAGGGAAAGACCAGCAACATTTTAACAGGCAGAAACCTTGAGCAGAACCCAAGACCCGTCGTGGACAGTCATCTGCCGTGACTGGTTGGGTGGAGAGGGAGGGAGAGTGAGTGAGTGAGTGAGTGAGTGAGTGAGTGAGTGAGTGAGTGATTGAGTGGAAAAAAAAGAAAAATAAATACACAAATTAAAAAGAGAGAGCGAGAGAGATGAATGGATGGATGGACAGAAGTACTCAGCTGAAAGCAGGACCCAATATTACACGATAAAACTCATGATGACATTCTTACAGCTTTTTGTCTTTTTTGCTTGAAGTATTTTATCTATATCGATATATAATATCAGAATTGTCTTCCTTCCTAATCGTGTTCAGAGAGCTTTAACGCAAAGAAATATTTGAACAACGGATGGAATTCAGGCAGGAACCCATGAGAGGAACCAAAAGGTGAAAGTAAACGTGGAAAGTAGCAAGTACTCAGCAGGAGTACTGGAAGGAGACGAGGAGGGTCAGCGTGATAACAAGAGGGAACGTCAGAGGAGCTGATAACAGACCTGAGAGGGAAGACGGGGAGATGAGGGGGTGGAGGGCCTCCTCCTCCTCCTCCTCATCTCTCTGACACATGATTGACAACCATCACACATTCATACACACAACTCGTGTTTGTCTTCTCTGTGCCTGGAAACCATTGACTCAGTCTAGCTCAGTCTAGCTCAGTCTAACTCAGTCTAACTCAGTCTAGCTCAGTCTAACTCAGTCTAACTAATTCTAACTAAGTCTAACTCAGTCTAGCTCAGTCTAACTCAGTCTAACTAATTCTAACTCAGTCTAACTCAGTCTAACTCATTCTAACTAATTCTAACTCAGTCTAACTCATTCTAACTCATTCTAACTCAGTCTAACTAATTCTAGCTCAGTCTAACTCAGTCTAACTCAGTCTAACCAATTCTAACTCAGTCTAACTAATTCTAACTAATTCTAACTCAGTCTAACTCAGTCTAACTAATTCTAACTAATTCTAACTAATTCTATCTCAGTCTAACTCAGTCTAAATAATTCTAACTAATTCTAACTAATTCTAACTCAGTCTAACTCAGTCTAACTAATTCTAACTAACTCTAACTAATTCTAACTCAGTCTAACTCAGTCTAACTCAGTCTAACTAATTCTAACTAATTCTATCTCAGTCTAACTCAGTCTAACTAATTCTAACTAATTCTAACTCAGTCTAACTAATTCTAACTCAGTCTAACTAATTCTAACTCAGTCTAACTAATTCTAACTCAGTCTAACTAATTCTAGCTCAGTCTAACTCAGTCTAACTCAGTCTAACTAATTCTAACTCAGTCTAACTAATTCTATCTCAGTCTAACTAATTCTAACTCAGTCTAACTAATTCTAACTAATTCTAACTCAGTCTAATTCAGTCTAACTAATTCTAACTAATTCTAACTCAGTCTAACTAATTCTATCTCAGTCTAACTCAGTCTAACTCAGTCTAACTCAGTCTGGCTCAGTCTAACTCAGTCTAACTCAGTCTAACTCAGTCTGGCTCAGTCTAACTCAGTCTAACTCAGTCTGGCTCAGTCTAACTCAGTCTGGCTCGCAGACAAATCTTGATTTATAAAGTAAAATGGTTTCGTTTCACTCCTTTGCCTCGTACGAGGCAGAGATCAGGAAGTCCGGCTTATAAACGGCGTTCTGCTCACTGGGAAAGGGACAAACGGTGATTGATCGCGGGTCGAATTGCCTTCAAAAACAAACCAGCCATTTCAGTGGGAAAGTGGCAAACATACATGTCTGTCTGTCTGTCTATCTATCTATCTATCAATCTATCGATCTATCTATCACCTAGGCAACGCAGATGAGGCAGAGACACTGTTCAAGTGTTGTTTCTGTATTTTGCTGTCAAATAGCGGTCGATGTGCAAAAGGGTCCACACGACGTCCTGTTGTGAGATCAGGAAGTAAACTTCCCTCATTTTAATCGCGTTGTCGGCTCGCTAACGTTAGAAACGCTTTAAGATGGCTGAAAGAAAAAACGATGAGGAGAATCGTACGTTTCACTTTGTAGTCACAAAGAGATCAGCAAAACCACGCAGCAGCAGAAGTCACATTAATGGTAAGAAATATCCATGGTTGGTTAGCAACAGCATAACAACATTATTACAAAGACTTATTGTACTTTAAAAGTGTTATTACATAAAACGCACACATTTACTCGTATTTAGCTTTAAACAGATTTTATGGCTTTCACAGTCAAAAAGGTTCCCGACCCCTGCCCTAATCCCAACCCCTAACCCCTAACCCCCTAACTCTGACCACCTAACCCCTAACCCCTAACTCTGACCACCTAACCCCTAACCCCTAACTCTGACCACCTAACCCCTAAACCCCTAACTCTGACCACCTAACCCCTAACCCCCTAACCCCTAACTCTGACCACCTAACCCCTAACCCCCTAACCCCTAACTCTGACCACCTAACCCCTAACCCCTAACCCCCTAACCCCTAACTCTGACCACCTAACCCCTAACCCCCTAACCCCAACTCTGACCACCTAACCCCTAACCCCTAACCCCCTAACCCCAACTCTGACCCCCTAACCCCTAAATCTTGACCACCTAACCCCTAACCCCTAACTCTGACCACCTAACCCCTAACCCCCTAACCCCTAACTCTGACCACCTAACCCCTAACCCCCTAACCCCTAACTCTGACCACCTAACCCCTAACCCCCTAACCCCAACTCTGACCACCTAACCCCTTAACCCCTAACCCTGACCACCTAACCCCTAACCCCAACTCTGACCCCCTAACCCCTAAATCTTGACCACCTAACCCCTAACCCCTAACTCTGACCATCCGAAGCCCCCGGGATGTGAATATGTATTCCTGCGATGATGCATGCAGAGCAGAGAGAGAAGCGAAGCAGCTCTTCCAGACACGGCAGCCGATTATTATCACTGACATGGGGGTCAAACAGCAAGGTCGGGCCTCGCTCGGCTGTCTGTGGTGGCGTGCGGCCGCCTGGGGAGGCTGATCCCAGATCAGACGGACCAGGACTCAGCAGCAGGATAAACGCGGGTTACAGTGCACACAATAAAAGCACCACAACAAGGCGGAGTCACCTTCACCATCAACCTCCAGCTGAAGGTCACGTTTTCAGCACGATTCCAAGCTGGGTTGGGTTCTCAGGCTTGTTTCTCTCATTTCGCTCTTTGAGAATGAGGCTGCAAGTCGTGTTGCTCATTTTTATATCTCCTCTCTCTTTTCATCAGCTGCTTGAGAAACATGAGAGAAAGACGGCCAATGAGCTGCTCCTTCAGACACCGTCCAGAGCAGCCGGCCAATCGGCTGCTCCTTCAGACACCGTCCAGAGCAGCCGGCCAATCGGCTGCTCCTTTAGACATCGTCCAGAGCAGCCGGCCAATCAGCTGCTCCTTTAGACACCGTCCAGAGCAGCCGGCCAATCAGCTGCTCCTTTAGACATCGTCCAGAGCAGCCGGCCAATCAGCTGCTCCTTTAGACACTGTCCAGAGCAGCCGGCCAATCAGCTGCTCCTTTAGACATCGTCCAGAGCAGCCGGCCAATCAGCTGCTCCTTTAGACACCGTCCAGAGCAGCCGGCCAATCAGCTGCTCCTTTAGACATCGTCCAGAGCAGCCGGCCAATCAGCTGCTCCTTTAGACACCGTCCAGAGCAGCCGGCCAATCAGCTGGGGGCCGCTGAGTTCCAGCCTCCTCCTTGGACACTGAACTCTCAGCCCTCCATGCTGCTTTAAAAGCCCCCCCAGGAGAACCAGGAGCTGAGAGGAATGTTCCCGAGCTGACAGAGAGATACCACACACACACACACTCTGGCTGAGGTGTGTGTGTGTCGGGGGGGGGGGGGGGGGACACCACACTTCCCTTGCAGTGATGGATTTTCCATTTCCACTCCTTTACTGTATAATTCAGTTTATATTTTTTAACGCGCCATTAGAACTGTCTTTGTTCTTATTTTTAGCGTTTCATAATAATAATGTCGTTTTGAGGAGCTTTTAGAGGTGGGGGCTGGATGTGGGGGGGGGGGGGGGGGGGGTTCAGCAGCAACCTTTCCTCCCCTTCACCCCCACTGCTTTAAACAGCTCAAGGGAATGCTGAGGTGGGGCCACTCCCACAGGAGAGAGGGGGGGTGAAGAAGCAATCCATAGTGGGGGGGGGGGGGGCAGCAACCAGTTCAGTTCAGTCAACTTTATTTATCCCAAGGGCAATTCAGTTTAGGCAGTGAGTCTACCAGACCATCCAACATCCAACATCCAACCATCCAACCATCCAACATCCAACCATAATAGATAAAGAGACGCTCAGTACTTGACAATGCTCAGTAATAATAATAATAATAATGCATTGATTTTATAGAGCGCTTTTCTAGATACTCAAAGACGCTTTGTCTTTGACACACAAACCATCAAACCAAGAAACAAAAGAAAATGTCAAGAGACTCAATAAAAGACTGATAGAAAATAGTCAGCATTTTGTCACAGACGTTAAAAGACTTCAACTTCCTCAGTAAGTAGATCCTTTGTTGTTCAACAATGTTCTCAGTGTTTACATCAAACTTGAGTTTGGAATCGAACACAGTTCCTAAATACTTATACGAGCCAACGATCTCCACGTCTTTACCATTAATAGAGCTGGGTTTAGGTATAACACAGTTCCTAAATACTTATACGAGCCAACGATCTCCACGTCTTTACCGTTGATAGAGCTGGGTTTAGGTACAACACAGTTACTAAATACTTATACGAGCCAACGATCTCCACGTCTTTACCATTAATAGAGCTGGGTTTAGGTATAACACAGTTACTAAATACTTATACGAGCCAACGATCTCCACGTCTTTACCATTAATAGAGCTGGGTTTCGGTACAACACAGTTACTAAATACTTATACGAGCCAACGATCTCCACGTCTTTACCATTAATAGAGCTGGGTTTAGGTATAACACAGTTACTAAATACTTATACGAGCCAACGATCTCCACGTCTTTACCATTAATAGAGCTGGGTTTAGGTATAACACAGTTACTAAATACTTATACGAGCCAACGATCTCCACGTCTTTACCATTAATAGAGCTGGGTTTCGGTACAACACAGTTACTAAATACTTATACGAGCCAACGATCTCCACGTCTTTACCATTAATAGAGCTGGGTTTAGGTATAACACAGTTACTAAATACTTATACGAGCCAACGATCTCCACGTCTTTACCATTAATAGAGCTGGGTTTAGGTATAACACAGTTACTAAATACTTATACGAGCCAACGATCTCCACGTCTTTACCGTTGATAGAGCTGGGTTTAGGTATAACACAGTTACTAAATACTTATACGAGCCAACGATCTCCACGTCTTTACCATTAATAGAGCTGGGATTAGGTATAACACAGTTCCTAAATACTTATACGAGCCAACGATCTCCACGTCTTTACCATTAATAGAGCTGGGTTTAGGTACAACACAGTTACTAAATACTTATACGAGCCAACGATCTCCACGTCTTTACCATTAATAGAGCTGGGTTTAGGTATAACACAGTTACTAAATACTTATACGAGCCAACGATCTCCACGTCTTTACCGTTGATAGAGCTGGGTTTAGGTATAACACAGTTCCTAAATACTTATACGAGCCAAGGATCTCCACGTCTTTACCGTTGATAGAGCTGGGTTTAGGTATAACACAGTTCCTAAATACTTATACGAGCCAAGGATCTCCACGTCTTTACCGTTGATAGAGCTGGGTTTAGGTATAACACAGTTACTAAATACTTATACGAGCCAACAATCTCCACGTCTTTACCATTAATAGAGCTGGGTTTAGGTACAACACAGTTCCTAAATACTTATACGAGCCAACAATCTCCACGTCTTTACCGTTGATAGAGCTGGGTTTAGGTATAACACAGTTCCTAAATACTTATACGAGCCAAGGATCTCCACGTCTTTACCGTTGATAGAGCTGGGTTTAGGTATAACACAGTTACTAAATACTTATACGAGCCAAGGATCTCCACGTCTTTACCGTTGATAGAGCTGGGTTTAGGTACAACACAGTTACTAAATACTTATACGAGCCAACGATCTCCACGTCTTTACCGTTGATAGAGCTGGGTTTAGGTATAACACAGTTCCTAAATACTTATACGAGCCAACAATCTCCACGTCTTTACCGTTGATAGAGCTGGGTTTAGGTATAACACAGTTACTAAATACTTATACGAGCCAAGGATCTCCACGTCTTTACCGTTGATAGAGCTGGGTTTAGGTATAACACAGTTCCTAAATACTTATACGAGTCAACGATCTCCACGTCTTTACCGTTGATAGAGCTGGGTTTAGGTATAACACAGTTCCTAAATACTTATACGAGCCAACAATCTCCACGTCTTTACCGTTGATAGAGCTGGCTTTAGGTATAACACAGTTTTTACTAAATACTTATACGAGCCAACGATGTCCACGTCTTTACCGTTGATAGAGCTGGGTTTAGGTACAACACAGTTACTAAATACTTATACGAGCCAAGGATCTCCACGTCTTTACCGTTGATAGAGCTGGGTTTAGGTATAACACAGTTACTAAATACTTATACGAGCCAAGGATCTCCACGTCTTTACCGTTGATAGAGCTGGGTTTAGGTACAACACAGTTTTTCCTAAAATCGACAACTACCTCTTTTGTCTTTGACACATTAAAGTCAAGGAAGTCGTCATCGACTCAATGAATGCAGGCAGGACACCAGCATGGTCTGACGCTGAGCCTGGAAGAAGGGATAAAAGTGCTGTATCGTCAGAGGATTTTACCAGGTAGCTCCCTTCTTTACTGGACCTACAGTCGTCTGTGTGAAGAATAAAAAGAAGAGGAGACAAAACACAGCCCTGAGGACAGCCTGTGTTGGACACCAAGACATCCGACATGACTCCATTAACAAGGACCTGCTGTTTCCTATCAGTTAAGAAGTTTAAAATCAACAGTAAAAGCTGATCTGGCAACTTAAAACAACCAATAAGATGATCGATTAAAATATACGGTTGTATTTTATTAAAAGCTGAAGAAAAGTCAGCAAATAAGAGTCTAGCGTGCGACGCGGGCTTCTCTAAGTGCTTAAAAATGGTATCTAAAATGAAGAGCTTTGCATCCTCTACGCCTTTGTGAGATTGATAAGCAAACTGCAAGGGGTCGAGTTCATCTCGTCTACCTCAGACCTCATGTCACGGTGAAAGGAGGCCCACAAGAGAACCACACGGTCAGCAGGACCAAGACTTCCTGTCCCAAATGAAGATTTTAGGAACACACACACACACACACACACACACACACACACGCACACTGTGCACGTCTGATCCGTTCAACTCGGTGGAGGGGATTCGATCGGTCAGCGAGGAGCTGAGAGAACGAGAGGAGCTGCGTCCTCGCTGACTTTGTGTCTCCAACGCCGCGTCCTCGCTGACTTTGTGTCTCCAGCGCCGTGTCCTCGCTGACTTTGTGTCTCCAGCGCCGTGTCCTCGCTGACTTTGTGTCTCCAGCGCCGCGTCCTCGCTGACTTTGTGTCTCCAGCGCCGCGTCCTCGCTGACTTTGTGTCTCCAGCGCCGCGTCCTCGCTGACTTTGTGTCTCCAGCGCCGTGTCCTCGCTGACTTTGTGTCTCCAGCGCCGTGTCCTCGCAGACTTTGTGTCTCCAGCGCTGCGTCCTCGCTGACTTTGTGTCTCCAGCGCCGCGTCCTCGCTGACTTTGCGTCTCCAGCGCCGCGTCCTCGCTGACTTTGCGTCTCCAGCGCCGCGTCCTCGCTGACTTTGTGTCTCCAGCGCCGCGTCCTCGCTGACTTTGTGTCTCCAGCGCCGTGTCCTCGCTGACTTTGTGTCTCCAGCGCCGCGTCCTCGCAGACTTTGTGTCTCCAGCGCTGCGTCCTCGCTGACTTTGCGTCTCCAGCGCCGCG
Source organism: Brachionichthys hirsutus (assembly GCF_040956055.1). Classification (NCBI taxonomy): domain Eukaryota; kingdom Metazoa; phylum Chordata; class Actinopteri; order Lophiiformes; family Brachionichthyidae; genus Brachionichthys; species Brachionichthys hirsutus. The sequence goes on from NC_090909.1 coordinate 13,069,492, forward strand.
TCCTCGCTGACTTTGTGTCTCCAGCGCTGCGTCCTCGCTGACTTTGCGTCTCCAGCGCCGCGTCCTCGCTGACTTTGTGTCTCCAGCGCTGCGTCCTCGCTGACTTTGTGTCTCCAGCGCTGCGTCCTCGCTGACTTTGCGTCTCCAGCGCCGCGTCCTCGCTGACTTTGTGTCTCCAGCGCTGCGTCTTTGTCCAGATTTGTCTTTTTTCCGATCCTTTGAATAACTTTCTGGCGGATTGAACGACCGGGTCTCGTGCAGCTGCTTTTTCCACCGTTCGGGTCACGGGTTCTGCTAGAGTCCGGTAAAATAGAAAACACACTCACTACATTTTCAGAGTAAAAACCTGCATGCATGATTTTGGAGGTGGGGGGGGGGGGGGGGGGGCTGAGAACCCAGAGAGAACCCATGCAGACACGGGCAGCACACTCCACACAGAAAGGACTCGAACCCGCGACCCTGCCGACCTGGTTTCTTTTCCCCCAGTGAAAACCTGTTTCATCGTTTCCAGCTTCGTGCTTCAGGATGCGTGAAGAGGAAGCAGCCAAAAGGGCTGCAGCAGAAATGCGCCAGTTACACTAATAGTGAATTAGAAATGACTTTATATTTATATATTAAAATACATTTAGAATCAATATTTAGGCTTCACCTGTTCCAGACCGGAAACTCCGGCATGAAGAAAAGATTCATTCCAATATTGAAATGAGATGACAGCGTCTTTTCACGAAACACCACTTTTTACAGCGTGTTGATGATGCAACACTTTAATCTGTAATAACGTAAAGCATCAAAATGGTAATAAAACGTGAAGGTTCCGATGCCAAACTAATTGTCTTTTGTTTGATCATATTTCTAACCAATAAATAATCCGGTTATTTCCTGATTTACACTTTGAGGCCGGATGGAGCGTGTTTTCTTTCACGCATCGTGAGTTTGGAGGCGGGTTCTGTCACCGGCTCTGGACCCGCCGGAGTTCGGACTGGAGATTCGGTTAACTCTAGCGCCCCCGTGAGGTGAGTCTGTTCAGGAAACGATACTAATGAAGGAGAAAGAGCAGAAACCATGTTGTCTGTTTCAGGGATGTCGTTTAGTGAAGAGGCGACTGAAAGTTTCGTTTAAACCGATATAACAGCAAAAGCGTCTCCGGCTTTAAGTGTCACATTAAAAAAACAAACTTTTATATAAAGGGCAAAGATAAAGTTCAATGAATTCACAGACATTCGTGTTCCCTGCCGCGCAGACAGACAGTCTGCCTTTTTTCTGTTTGCCGCGGAGGAAATCCGTTTGGAAGATTGAATGATTGGATCGATCAGAATGCAAAGCTCTCCCCCGCGCAGCGTCCTTCGTCGCGGCTTCTCTAAGAGTTGTGTGGAGCGGATAAAGTTCACCTCCGGGCAGGTGGAGCAGGTGGAGCAGGTGGAGCAGGTGGAGCAGGTGTGTGGAACTCACCAGACAAAGCGCGGGCGTGAGGAGGACCGCGGCGCACCAACGCGTCGCCCGCATCTTCCCGGAGCTCAAAGTTCCACCAACGTCCCTCGTCTGGCCGCTGCGGCTCTGCAGACCATAGATCCAGCAGCGTCCGCCTCGCAGCTGGGACGATGACGCTGCGGCTGCGGGGCCGGCGGAGCGTGACAAGCAGCGTCTATGGAAGGGTTAATCCAGGTGCAGCCAGCAGGGGGGGCATCGCTGACGGGGCGCGCGCTCTGATCTGAGGGGAGCCGAGCGGCTTCCCGCTTTATAACAACACAAGCAGCGGGAGTCTCGCTCGAGGGGGAGGGACGAGAGAGAGAGAGAGAGAGAGAGAGAGAGAGAGAGAGAGAGGAGAGGCAGGGCGGGGGGGGGGGGGGGGGGGGGGGCAGCCCCGCCAGCAGCAGCGAAGCTGCCGTCAATGTCAGAGCGACGATTACATCCCATAATGAGCCAGTATCTTGAGTACTGAAATGTTCCGCTCAGTTTTCAAGTCAGTAATAAAAACAACAAAGAAGGAGTAGAAAGTAGAGGGTACTACAAAGTACTACAAAACCTTGCAGTGATTTGAGCTGGAAACAGATCAGCTGAGACCGCAGCTCCACTGCTGAAACAAAGTACTCCTGTTACTCCTCTGCTGAACCAAAGTACTCCTGTTACTCCTCTGCTGAACCAAAGTACTCCTGTTACTCCACTGCTGAACCAAAGTACTCCTGTTACTCCTCTGCTGAACCAAAGTACTCCTGTTACTCCTCTGCTGAACCAAAGTACTCCTGTTACTCCTCTGCTGAACCAAAGTACTCCTGTTACTCCACTGCTGAACCAAAGTACTCCTGTTACTCCTCTGCTGAACCAAAGTACTCCTGTTACTCCTCTGCTGAACCAAAGTACTCCTGTTACTCCTCTGCTGAACCAAAGTACTCCTGTTACTCCTCTGCTGAACCAAAGTACTCCTGTTACTCCTCTGCTGAACCAAAGTACTCCTGTTACTCCTCTGTTGAACCAAAGTACTCATGCTACTCCTCTGCTGAACCAAAGTACTCCTGTTACTCCTCTGCTGAACCAAAGTACTCCTGTTACTCCTCTGCTGAACCAAAGTACTCCTGTTACTCCTCTGCTGAACCAAAGTACTCCTGTTACTCCTCTGCTGAACCAAAGTACTCCTGTTACTCCTCTGCTGAACCAAAGTACTCCTGTTACTCCTCTGCTGAACCAAAGTACTCCTGTTACTCCTCTGTTGAACCAAAGTACTCCTGTTACTCCTCTGTTGAACCAAAGTACTCATGCTACTCCTCTGCTGAACCAAAGTACTCCTGTTACTCCTCTGCTGAACCAAAGTACTCCTGTTACTCCTCTGCTGAACCAAAGTACTCCTGTTACTCCTCTGTTGAACCAAAGTACTCCTGTTACTCCTCTGTTGAACCAAAGTACTCATGCTACTCCTCTGCTGAACCAAAGTACTCCTGTTACTCCTCTGCTGAACCAAAGTACTCCTGTTACTCCTCTGCTGAACCAAAGTACTCCTGTTACTCCTCTGTTGAACCAAAGTACTCCTGTTACTCCTCTGTTACTCCGCTGCTGAACCAAAGTACTCCTGTTACTCCTCTGTTACTCCTCTGTTGAACCAAAGTACTCCTGTTACTCCTCTGCTAAACCAAAGTACTCCTGTGACTCCCCTGTTACTCCTCTGCTGAACCAAAGTACTCCTGTTACTCCTCTGCTAAACCAAAGTACTCCTGTTACTCCCCTGTTACTCCTCTGCTGAACCAAAGTACTCCTGTTACTCCTCTGCTAAACCAAAGTACTCCTGTTACTCCCCTGTTACTCCTCTGATGAACCAAAGTACTCCTGTTACTCCTCTGTTACTCCTCTGTTGAACCAAAGTACTCCTGTTACTCCTCTGCTGAACCAAAGTACTCCTGTTACTCCTCTGCTGAACCAAAGTACTCCTGTTACTCCTCTGCTGAACCAAAGTACTCCTGTTACTCCTCTGCTGAACAAAAGTACTCCTGTTACTCCTCTGCTTAATCAAAATACTCCTGTTACTCCGCTGCTGAACCAAAGTACTCCTGTTACTCCTCTGCTGAACCAAAGTACCCCTGTTACTCCTCTGCTGAATCAAAATACTCCTGTTACTCCTCTGCTTAATTAAAATACTCCTGTTACTCCTCTGCTGAACCAAAGTACTCATGTTACTCCTCTATTACTCCTCTGTTACTCCTCTCCTGAACCAAAGTACTCCTGTTACTCCTCTGTTACTCCTCTGCTAAACCAAAGTACTCCTGTTACTCCTCTGCTGAAACAAAGTACTCCTGTGACTCCTCTGTTACTCCGCTGCTGAACCAAAGTACTCCTGTTAATCCTCTGCTGAACCAAAGTACTCCTGTTACTCCTCTGCTGAAACAAAGTACTCCTGTTACTCCTCTGCTTAATCAAAATACTCCTGTTACTCCTCTGCTGAACCAAAGTACTCCTGTAACTCCTCTGATGAAACAAAGTACTCCTGTTACTCCTCTGCTGAAACAAAGTACTCCTGTTACTCCTCTGTTACTCCTCTGTTGCTGTTACTCCCCCGTCCCCCCATTTACAGCTAACGTCCCCCCATTTACAGCCCCCCGTCCCCCCATTTACAGCCAGCAGCCCCCGTCCCCCATTTACAGCCCCCGTCCCCCATTTACAGTCAACAGCCCCCGTCCCCCCATTTACAGCCAACGTCCCCCGTCCCCCATTTACAGCCAGCAGCCCCCGTCCCCCATTTACAGCCAGCAGCCCCCGTCCCCATTTACAGCCAGCAGCCCCGTCCCCATTTACAGCCAACAGCCCCCGTCCCCCATTTACAGCCAGCAGCCCCGTCCCCCATTTACGGCCAACAGCCCCCGTCCCCCATTTACAGCCAGCAGCCCCGTCCCCCATTTACGGCCAACAGCCCCCGTCCCCCATTTACGGCCAACAGCCCCCGTCCCCCATTTACAGCCAGCAGCCCCCGTCCCCCGATTTACAGCCAACGTCCCCGTCCCCCATTTACAGCCAGCAGCCCCCGTCCCCCATTTACAGCCAACAGCCCCCGTCCCCCATTTACAGCCAACAGCCCCGTCCCCCATTTACAGCCAACGTCCCCCGTCCCCCATTTACAGCCAGCAGCCTCCGTCCCCCATTTACAGCCAACAGCCTCCGTCCCCCATTTACAGCCAACAGCCCCCGTCCCCCCATTTACAGCCAACGTCCCCCGTCCCCCATTTTACAGCCAGCAGCCCCCCGTCCCCCATTTACAGCCAGCAGCCCCCGTCCCCATTTACAGCCAGCAGCCCCGTCCCCATTTACAGCCAACAGCCCCCGTCCCCATTTACAGCCAGCAGCCCCCGTCCCCCATTTACGGCCAACAGCCCCCGTCCCCCATTTACAGCCAGCAGCCCCCGTCCCCCGATTTACAGCCAACGTCCCCCGTCCCCCATTTACAGCCAGCAGCCCCCGTCCCCATTTACAGCCAACAGCCCCCGTCCCCCATTTACAGCCAACAGCCCCCGTCCCCCATTTACAGCCAACGTCCCCCGTCCCCCATTTACAGCCAGCAGCCTCCGTCCCCCATTTACAGCCAACAGCCTCCGTCCCCCATTTACAGCCAACAGCCCCCGTCCCCCCATTTACAGCCAACGTCCCCCGTCCCCCATTTACAGCCAGCAGCCCCCGTCCCCCCATTTACAGCCAACGTCCCCCGTCCCCCATTTACAGCCAGCAGCCCCCGTCCCCCATTTACAGCCAGCAGCCCCCGTCCCCATTTACAGCCAACAGCCCCGTCCCCATTTACAGCCAACAGCCCCCGTCCCCCATTTACAGCCAGCAGCCCCCGTCCCCCATTTACGCCAACAGCCCCCGTCCCCCCATTTACAGCCAGCAGCCCCCGTCCCCCGATTTACAGCCAACGTCCCCCGTCCCCCATTTACAGCCAGCAGCCCCCGTCCCCCATTTACAGCCAGCAGCCCCCGTCCCCCCATTTACAGCCAACAGCCCCCGTCCCCCATTTACAGCCAACGTCCCCCGTCCCCCATTTACAGCCAGCAGCCTCCGTCCCCCATTTACAGCCAACAGCCCCCGTCCCCCCATTTACAGCCAACGTCCCCCGTCCCCCATTTACAGCCAGCAGCCCCCGTCCCCCATTTACAGCCAGCAGCCCCCGTCCCCATTTACAGTCAACAGTCCCGTCCCCATTTACAGCCAACAGCCCCCGTCCCCCATTTACAGCCAGCAGCCCCCGTCCCCCATTTACAGCCAGCAGCCCCCGTCCCCATTTACAGCCAGCAGCCCCCGTCCCCCGATTTACAGCCAACGTCCCCCGTCCCCCATTTACAGCCAGCAGCCCCCGTCCCCCATTTACAGCCAGCAGCCCCCGTCCCCCCATTTACAGCCAACAGCCCCCGTCCCCCATTTACAGCCAACGTCCCCCGTCCCCCATTTACAGCCAGCAGCCCCCGTCCCCCATTTACAGCCAACAGCCTCCGTCCCCCATTTACAGCCAGCAGCCCCCGTCCCCCCATTTACAGCCAACGTCCCCCGTCCCCCATTTACAGCCAGCAGCCCCCGTCCCCCATTTACAGCCAGCAGCCCCCGTCCCCCCATTTACAGCCAACAGCCCCCGTCCCCCATTTACAGCCAGCAGCCCCCGTCCCCCATTTACGGCCAACAGCCCCCGTCCCCCATTTACAGCCAGCAGCCCCCGTCCCCCATTTACAGCCAACAGCCTCCGTCCCCCATTTACAGCCAGCAGCCCCCGTCCCCCCATTTACAGCCAACGTCCCCCGTCCCCCATTTACAGCCAGCAGCCCCCGTCCCCCATTTACAGCCAGCAGCCCCCGTCCCCCCATTTACAGCCAACAGCCTCCGTCCCCCATTTACAGCCAACGTCCCCCGTCCCCCATTTACAGCCAGCAGCCCCCGTCCCCCATTTACAGCCAACAGCCTCCGTCCTCCATTTACAGCCAGCAGCCCCCGTCCCCCCATTTACAGCCAACGTCCCCCGTCCCCCATTTACAGCCAGCAGCCCCCGTCCCCCCATTTACAGCCAACGTCCCCCGTCCCCCATTTACAGCCAGCAGCCCCCGTCCCCCATTTACAGCCAGCAGCCCCCGTCCCCCATTTACAGCCAACAGCCCCCGTCCCCCATTTACAGCCAGCAGCCCCCGTCCCCCATTTACAGCCAACAGGCTCCGTCCCCCATTTACAGCCAGCAGCCCCCGTCCCCCCATTTACAGCCAACGTCCCCCGTCCCCCATTTACAGCCAGCAGCCCCCGTCCCCCCATTTACAACCAACAGCCTCCGTCCCCCATTTACAGCCAGCAGCCCCCGTCCCCCCATTTACAGCCAACGTCCCCCGTCCCCCATTTACAGCCAGCAGCCCCCGTCCCCCATTTACAGCCAACGTCCCCCGTCCCCCATTTACAGCCAGCAGCCCCCGTCCCCCATTTACAGCCAGCAGCCCCCGTCCCCATTTACAGCCAACAGCCCCCGTCCCCATTTACAGCCAACAGCCCCCGTCCCCCATTTACAGCCAGCAGCCCCCGTCCCCATTTACAGCCAACAGCCCCCGTCCCCATTTACAGCCAACAGCCTCCGTCCCCCATTTACAGCCAGCAGCCCCCGTCCCCCATTTACGGCCAACAGCCCCCGTCCCCCATTTACAGCCAGCAGCCCCTGTCCCCCATTTACAGCCAACAGCCTCCGTCCCCCATTTACAGCCAGCAGCCCCCGTCCCCCCATTTACAGCCAACGTCCCCCGTCCCCATTTACAGCCAACAGCCCCCGTCCCCCATTTACAGCCAGCAGCCCCCGTCCCCCATTTACAGCCAGCAGCCCCCGTCCCCCATTTACAGCCAGCAGCCCCCGTCCCCCGATTTACAGCCAACGTCCCCCGTCCCCCATTTACAGCCAGCAGCCCCCGTCCCCCATTTACAGCCAGCAGCCCCCGTCCCCCCATTTACAGCCAACAGCCCCCGTCCCCCATTTACAGCCAACGTCCCCCGTCCCCCATTTACAGCCAGCAGCCCCCGTCCCCCATTTACAGCCAACAGCCTCCGTCCCCCATTTACAGCCAGCAGCCCCCGTCCCCCCATTTACAGCCAACGTCCCCCGTCCCCCATTTACAGCCAGCAGCCCCCGTCCCCCATTTACAGCCAGCAGCCCCCGTCCCCCCATTTACAGCCAACAGCCCCCGTCCCCCATTTACAGCCAGCAGCCCCCGTCCCCCATTTACGGCCAACAGCCCCCGTCCCCCATTTACAGCCAGCAGCCCCCGTCCCCCATTTACAGCCAACAGCCTCCGTCCCCCATTTACAGCCAGCAGCCCCCGTCCCCCCATTTACAGCCAACGTCCCCCGTCCCCCATTTACAGCCAGCAGCCCCCGTCCCCCATTTACAGCCAGCAGCCCCCGTCCCCATTTACAGCCAACAGCCCCCGTCCCCATTTACAGCCAACAGCCCCCGTCCCCCATTTACAGCCAGCAGCCCCCGTCCCCATTTACAGCCAACAGCCCCCGTCCCCATTTACAGCCAACAGCCTCCGTCCCCCATTTACAGCCAGCAGCCCCCGTCCCCCATTTACGGCCAACAGCCCCCGTCCCCCATTTACAGCCAGCAGCCCCTGTCCCCCATTTACAGCCAACAGCCTCCGTCCCCCATTTACAGCCAGCAGCCCCCGTCCCCCCATTTACAGCCAACGTCCCCCGTCCCCCATTTACAGCCAGCAGCCCCCGTCCCCCATTTACAGCCAGCAGCCCCCGTCCCCCCATTTACAGCCAACATCCCCCGTCCCCCATTTACAGCCAGCAGCCCCCGTCCCCCATTTACAGCCAACAGCCCCCGTCCCCCATTTACAGCCAGCAGCCCCCGTCCCCCATTTACAGCCAACAGGCTCCGTCCCCCATTTACAGCCAGCAGCCCCCGTCCCCCAATTTACAGCCAACGTCCCCCGTCCCCCATTTACAGCCAACGTCCCCCGTCCCCCATTAGTTTTTATATAGAAACAAAATGTACAGATACTATGGGGATATCTTAGCATAAGTACAAACAGAAAAACAACTTTCATTCAAATTCTGTAGATTACAAAACTAAATGAGGCATGTTATAATTAGCATAGAGAACATTTAACCTTAAACAATAACTAACCAGCTCAGGTCTGACTCTCCTCTATAGCAACCATTTTAAGGTCATTGATACATCCAGGAAAGGAGTTTTATTATGTCTCCATTTCACACAGAATATGATTTAGCCAGTAACACGATTATGTTTATTATATCTGAAACAGACGAGGCCAAATTATCCACATCAACAATAATAGGATGTCATTCCAGACATGGAACATCATTCAGTCTTAGTTGCACTGTTGTGTAAAAACATCAGCTGATTAGACATGTCCTAAAAGCTGGACCCATTCTCTTGTCCCGGAAGACGCAGCAGATCCATCTGGGAAACGATGAGTGTCCCGTTTCTATCGCCTCTGATCTGAAACAGATTCCATCAGTGGCCCGTTTCCACCCGGTTTCCACTGAAGTCCAGTGAGTCCTCTTTGGGACTGCGTCCAGCAGTTTTTGTGTAACCCCTCTCTCTCCCTCTGTTTGTCCCTCTTTCTCTTTCAGGTCCTTCTGTCCGTGGTGCTGCAGAACCTGGGCTGATGGGATCCGGTTCTGAATGGGCTGATGGGATCCGGCTCTGAATGGGCTGATGGGATCCGGCTCTGAATGGGCTGATGGGATCCGGCTCTGAATGGGCTGATGGGATCCGGCTCTGAATGGGCTGATGGGATCCGGCTCTGAATGGGCTGATGGGATCCGGCTCTGAATGGGCTGATGGGATCCGGCTCTGAATGGACTGATGGGATCCGGCTCTGAATGGACTGATGGGATCCGGCTCTGAATGGGCTGATGGGATCCGGCTCTGAATGGGCTGATGGGATCCGGCTCTGAATGGGCTGATGGGATCCGGCTCTGAATGGGCTGTTGGGATCCGGCTGTGAATGGGCTGATGGGATCCGGCTCTGAATGGGCTGATGGGATCCGGTTCTGAATGGGCTGATGGGATCCGGTTCTGAATGGACTGATGGGATCCGGCTCTGAATGGGCTGATGGGATCCGGCTCTGAATGGGCTGATGGGATCCGGCTCTGAATGGGCTGATGGGATCCGGCTCTGAATGGGCTGATGGGATCCGGCTCTGAATGGGCTGATGGGATCCGGCTCTGAATGGGCTGATGGGATCCGGCTCTGAATGGGCTGATGGGATCCGGCTCTGAATGGGCTGATGGGATCCGGTTCTGAATGGGCTGATGGGATCCGGCTCTGAATGGGCTGATGGGATCCGGCTCTGAATGGGCTGATGGGATCCGGCTCTGAATGGGCCGGACAGCCTTCGTGGGTCGGCGCTGGCGTATAACGGATGATACACTCGCGCTGCTGCAATCTGAGATCATCATTCAGGACTAATTATTTAATATTGTCTTCTTCATCAAAGATGAATCCGTTACTCGTTACATCTCTACTCCGTGTTCCCGGAGAAGCCGATTGGCTGAATTCCAGTTGAGACCCTCCCCCATCTGAAGGCTGATTCCACGTTGTTTCTATTAACACTCTAACCCGAGGCTTCTGTCCAGCGTGGCTCAGTCCTGATACCACGGAACTCACGCATGGACACGTGGACACATGATCAGAGTCCGTGTCAAAGACCAGGTGGACGTGAAGTGAAGCTGCAGCATTGATTAACTGGGGGGCGTCGGGGCTTCTCGTCAGGCCCAAGCTTTGATCATTTTGTGTCGTTCGCTGAGTCAACAGCTGAACATCTGCAGATGGACGTGATGCAGATGTTTCGGCCTCCGCTGTGCCTGAACGAATGTTCAGGAGTGATACTTCAAAAGTTCTAAAAGACAGTGAAATTACTTTACAGGTCGTTTCCATGGTAACCCGTGGTTTTGACTCTGGACTCGTTCCTCGTCTGCCGCCTCACTGGTTAACCCTAACTCACTGGTTAACCCTAACCCACTGGTTAACCCTAACCCACTGGTTAACCCTAACCCACTGGTTAACCCTAACTCACTGGTTAACCCTAACCCACTGGTTAACCCTAACTCACTGGTTAACCCTAACCCACTGGTTAACCCTAACCCACTGGTTAACCCTAACTCACTGGTTAACCCTAACCCACTGGTTAACCCTAACTCACTGGTTAACCCTAACCCACTGGTTAACCCTAACCCACTGGTTAACCCTAACTCACTGGTTAACCCTAACTCACTGGTTAACCCTAACCCTAAATACTTGATTTAAAAACAGCAGAGTTTTCGGCTGCACACACATCATGAACATAATCTGTACTGTACTTTGGGATTATTCAATCCACTATGGCTGCAAGTACTTTAAAAGAGTAACTTGAAGAAGAAGTATCAAACTCAAGAAGAACCCTCAGACCCTCCTGGGTCTGACCGCAGCCTTCATCAAGTCCATTCGTTGTGCATAAGACCCCTGCTCCGTCAACGCCTCGGTGACCAGTCGGAGATATTCAACCGCTCCTAATGTCGTGGGCTATATTCTGAGCCGGAGCCCGACTCACGCAAAAATGATGCAAGAGGCGTAAGAAGAGTTGAGAGCAGGATGTCAGAGTCTGACGAAGCTTTGGCCTCGCAAGCCTCGAATTATACCGATAGAAGTGAGAACAGAAAAATGAAAGTTATTTATGCTCTGGAATGTCTTCAACAGCTGAGTTGGACAGTCAGAGCGCGGCCGTGGCGCTGAGCTGCATCAGGGTAAAGGAGACGCAGTCACACAGCCGGGGGGACAAAGACGTCTCAATCAAACAGCTGCTCTCCATCCGCCCCCCAGCACCAGCTGAGGTCATTGATAGGCGATAATCATGGTGTCAAGTTGCTCATTTTCAAAGAACACTTTTTGCTGTCTGTTCCGTGCTGGGAAGAAAATTACAGGGTAGCCGTTTCTTACAAGCATGAAGAGGAGGGGCAAGAGACAAAAACCAGCGAGAGGAAGAGGATGATTGCCCCGCTGAGTGACGCTGGCGTCCGGTGGCATCAATATGTTTGCCTGGTGCTGCTCCATCCCCGATTGTGTGGGCAGATGTTGCTACAAGCCCCCCAGGCCTGACCACGAGGCCCGTGGCAGCACGCCGTCCGTGGCGGCTGCCCAACCAGCTGCCACTTGAATTGTCACTCCACATCCACGGCGAGGAAGGGAAGTCAAAGCGGGCTGCGTGGAAACAAAAGGCCCGGCTGTCTGCAGTCATTGTCGAGGTCGCCGGTGCATTTTAGGAGGGGGCGGGGAGTGGGCGGGCTGAGGGGGAGTTGACAGAGACAAATGGCTGAGCAGAGCGTCGGTCACAGGATGCAGCTGCTGCACATCACAATTAGAATGACGAGTGGCTTCAGCATCCAGAGGCAGAGACGGAAGCCCGAGTTGGTTTCTCGAGGGGCGTGAAGGCAGGTAGGAAGTGTGAGACTGCTTCGTGAGCCAAACGTCCAGAACAGAACTCTGGCTATGCAGCCTGCACTTCTACGTTTACGCTGCTAAAGCATCTGGAAGTTCGCAATTACAATTATTCAGCAATATTTATGAAATACGGATTATTAAGACCGAGTTCTGATCATTTGAAATATTCACGCACATAGCATGTAAAATATAAAGGGATTGCTCCTCTCATTAAAAGTCATTAACGCGCTCTATAAGTGTCGGCCTATTTAAGGGCCGCTGCTGGCATGTGCTGCCACATCTTCAGCCGCTCCACCTGCAGCCGTTGTTATAGGAGGCTGAAGGGTTTCTCATCACCCCTCAACCAAACCATGCAAACCGGTGAGCTCAGAGCCTCAAACTCAGAATACATTGTGCTGCTGCTCCAATACTAAATCACCTTTCAATTTGCAAGTGTGCTGACTCATCATGGTGGCAAAGTCTCTTCTGTAACTGTTGTCATTGTGCCATTTTTGACGACTGGAGAAGAGTGGAGGGATAGAGCAAAGTGTCTGCAGGGATAGAGCAAAGTATCTGCAGGGATAGAGCAAAGTGTCTGCAGGGATAGAACACAGCGTCCTCCGGTGCGGCTACACCCAGGTGCAACTGAAACGGGAGGAAATGTAGTCAACATCAGAAAGAAGCATTAACTTAACACAACTAGTTCACAAGGAGTTAAACACAATTAACCAGGAGCTAACATTGTTGCAGTTTGTTGAAATATTGGACCCTTGGAGCAATGGATGTGTCAGAAGGAGTAAGGTTGCTGCAACAAATAAAATAGTGTGATGTAATCATTAAAGACTAATAATCTACTGTAAAATCTGCTACAATCAGCAATGCCAGGTCCCAAAAACACACAAGCCATTAGTGGATAATAAATGTCCTCTCCCTCCTTCTCAACCCAGCCAGATGGCCGTCCACTATGAGCCTAGGTTCTGTCCAAGGTTTCTGCCTGTTAAACGAAGTTCTTCCTTTTACAGGCAGAAATTGAGGGACCAGAAACCAGAAGTACACTGCAACCAAACCCTCGATAGTTTACAGGTATATTCAAAAGTTTGCATCACGGGCCGAAATGATGGAGCTGGTGGAGCCCAGAATGCAGAGACAGAGACAGAAAACAGTTCAAACTGAAAGTGCAGAAAGACAGAAGTCAGAAAAACGCAATATCCTAAAAAACAACTAAAGCTGGCCGAGGTCCCAGAAAAGACGTGAACACAGCAAAAATAAGACACTGAATACGAACACTAGAGAGCGGGCCGGCGCTGGACAGAGGCGGACAACAAAAGCACTGCCAAGACAAAATATGCAACATACAAATCTTTAGTGACGTTACGAGATGTGCCGAGGCTTCAAAGCGTGCGTCGATAACGAAGGGGGCGTTTCTGGGAGGCGTGTATCGAGGCTTGCTTCGCTTAGGGGAGGAGCCACAAATGATGACGTATGATTCCTCGCTGCAGGCTGTGGTTCAGATTGAGCCATGCGGTTTGACACCTGGACCCCCCAGGCTCCATTCAACATGTGGGTCAGTTGAGAGTCTGGATACTAGAGTCTGGATAGCATTTATATAGTTTGGAGAGTTTAGGATGTAGAGTTAGAGTTCATATCTAGGAGAGTAGGATAGGTGACAGGACGTCCTCTGTCCAAGTTGAACCAGCATTAAAATGTCCCCTGTCCTTTTTTTTCCTATACCTTGTCTGTACTATTTTTAAGCATTTAGAGAAGCCCGCGTCGCACGCTAGACTCTTGTTTGCTGACTTTTCTTCAGCTTTTAATAAAATACAACCGTATATTTTAATCGATCATCTTATTGGTTGTTTTAAGTTGCCAGATCAGCTTTTACTGTTGATTTTAAACTTCTTAACTGATAGGAAACAGCAGGTCCTTGTTAATGGAGTCATGTCGGATGTCTTGGTGTCCAACACAGGCTGTCCTCAGGGCTGTGTTTTGTCTCCTCTTCTTTTTATTCTTCACACAGACGACTGTAGGTCCAGTAAAGAAGGGAGCTACCTGGTAAAATCCTCTGACGATACAGCACTTTTATCCCTTCTTCCAGGCTCAGCGTCAGACCATGCTGGTGTCCTGCCTGCATTCATTGAGTCGATGACGACTTCCTTGACTTTAATGTGTCAAAGACAAAAGAGGTAGTTGTACCAAAACTGTGTTATACCTAAACCCAGCTCTATCAACAGTAAAGATGTGGAGATCGTTGGCTCGTATAAGTATTTAGGAACTGTGTTATACCTAAACCCAGCTCTATCAACGGTAAAGACGTGGAGATCCTTGGCTCGTATAAGTATTTAGGAACTGTGTTATACCTAAACCCAGCTCTATCAACGGTAAAGACGTGGAGATCCTTGGCTCGTATAAGTATTTAGTAACTGTGTTATACCTAAACCCAGCTCTATCAACGGTAAAGACGTGGAGATTGTTGGCTCGTATAAGTATTTAGGAACTGTGTTATACCTAAACCCAGCTCTATTAATGGTAAAGACGTGGAGATCGTTGGCTTGTATAAGTATTTAGGAACTGTGTTATACCTAAACCCAGCTCTATCAACGGTAAAGACGTGGAGATCGTTGGCTCGTATAAGTATTTAGGAACTGTGTTATACCTAAACCCAGCTCTATCAACGGTAAAGACGTGGAGATCCTTGGCTCGTATAAGTATTTAGGAACTGTGTTATACCTAAACCCAGCTCTATCAACGGTAAAGACGTGGAGATCCTTGGCTCGTATAAGTATTTAGTAACTGTGTTATACCTAAACCCAGCTCTATCAACGGTAAAGACGTGGAGATTGTTGGCTCGTATAAGTATTTAGGAACTGTGTTATACCTAAACCCAGCTCTATCAACGGTAAAGACGTGGAGATCGTTGGCTCGTATAAGTATTTAGGAACTGTGTTATACCTAAACCCAGCTCTATCAACGGTAAAGACGTGGAGATCCTTGGCTCGTATAAGTATTTAGGAACTGTGTTATACCTAAACCCAGCTCTATTAATGGTAAAGACGTGGAGATCGTTGGCTCGTATAAGTATTTAGGAACTGTGTTATACCTAAACCCAGCTCTATCAACGGTAAAGACGTGGAGATCCTTGGCTCGTATAAGTATTTAGGAACTGTGTTATACCTAAACCCAGCTCTATTAATGGTAAAGACGTGGAGATCGTTGGCTCGTATAAGTATTTAGGAACTGTGTTATACCTAAACCCAGCTCTATCAACGGTAAAGACGTGGAGATTGTTGGCTCGTATAAGTATTTAGTAACTGTGTTATACCTAAACCCAGCTCTATTAATGGTAAAGACGTGGAGATTGTTGGCTCGTATAAGTATTTAGGAACTGTGTTATACCTAAACCCAGCTCTATCAACGGTAAAGACGTGGAGATCGTTGACTCGTATAAGTATTTAGGAACTGTGTTATACCTAAAACCAGCTCTATCAACGGTAAAGACGTGGAGATCGTTGGCTCGTATAAGTATTTAGGAACTGTGTTATACCTAAACCCAGCTCTATCAATGGTTAAGACGTGGAGATTGTTGGCTCGTATAAGTATTTAGGAACTGTGTTATACCTAAACCCAGCTCTATCAACGGTAAAGACGTGGAGATCGTTGGCTCGTATAAGTATTTAGGAACAGTGTTATACCTAAACCCAGCTCTATCAACGGTAAAGACGTGGAGATTGTTGGCTCGTATAAGTATTTAGGAACTGTGTTATACCTAAACCCAGCTCTATCAACGGTAAAGACGTGGAGATCGTTGGCTCGTATAAGTATTTAGGAACTGTGTTATACCTAAACCCAGCTCTATCAACGGTAAAGACGTGGAGATCGTTGGCTCGTATAAGTATTTAGGAACTGTGTTATACCTAAACCCAGCTCTATCAACGGTAAAGACGTGGAGATCGTTGGCTCGTATAAGTATTTAGGAACTGTGTTATACCTAAACCCAGCTCTATTAATGGTAAAGACGTGGAGATCGTTGGCTTGTATAAGTATTTAGGAACTGTGTTATACCTAAACCCAGCTCTATCAACGGTAAAGACGTGGAGATCGTTGGCTCGTATAAGTATTTAGGAACTGTGTTATACCTAAACCCAGCTCTATTAATGGTAAAGACGTGGAGATCGTTGGCTCGTATAAGTATTTAGGAACTGTGTTATACCTAAACCCAGCTCTATCAACGGTAAAGACGTTGTAGGGAATTCCCGTATTAGATGGGATTCCACGACGTGATTCCACGCCGACATCACAACAGTATTATTATCACTGATAACACTTGAACGTCTCATTGGTGACGACACATAATGACGCTGAATAACAGGGGGTAAGATTGGCTGGGGCGGGCCCCGCCCGCTCAGGGGATGGGCCCATGGATATGTACACACGGAAACAGAGGGCGGCCCTTTGTTCGGACTTGAGACGCACACAAGGAACATGATCGAACCTCAGCGCTGATAATCTAAACCAATTTGTACTGATCTGTTTGTTATATAAATATTTTAATCTTTACCCACGTCCTCCTCATTTACTACGCGCCCACGAAGGAGAACAAAGAACCGGAAGAGGGTTTGGTAAAACCCTACAACGTGGAGATTGTTGGCTCGTATAAGTATTTAGGAACTGTGTTATACCTAAACCCAGCTCTATCAACGGTAAAGACGTGGAGATCCTTGGCTCGTATAAGTATTTAGGAACTGTGTTATACCTAAACCCAGCTCTATTAATGGTAAAGACGTGGAGATCGTTGGCTTGTATAAGTATTTAGGAACTGTGTTATACCTAAACCCAGCTCTATCAACGGTAAAGACGTGGAGATCGTTGGCTCGTATAAGTATTTAGGAACTGTGTTATACCTAAACCCAGCTCTATCAACGGTAAAGACGTGGAGATTGTTGGCTCGTATAAGTATTTAGGAACTGTGTTATACCTAAACCCAGCTCTATCAACGGTAAAGACGTGGAGATTGTTGGCTCGTATATGTATTTAGGAACTGTGTTGTACCTAAACCCAGCTCTATTAATGGTAAAGACGTGGAGATCGTTGGCTCGTATAAGTATTTAGGAACTGTGTTATACCTAAACCCAGCTCTATCAACGGTAAAGACGTGGAGATTGTTGGCTCGTATAAGTATTTAGGAACTGTGTTATACCTAAACCCAGCTCTATCAACGGTAAAGACGTGGAGATTGTTGGCTCGTATAAGTATTTAGGAACTGTGTTGTACCTAAACCCAGCTCTATTAATGGTAAAGACGTGGAGATTGTTGGCTCGTATAAGTATTTAGGAACTGTGTTATACCTAAACCCAGCTCTATCAACGGTAAAGACGTGGAGATTGTTGGCTCGTATAAGTATTTAGGAACTGTGTTATACCTAAACCCAGCTCTATCAACGGTAAAGACGTGGAGATCCTTGGCTCGTATAAGTATTTAGGAACTGTGTTATACCTAAACCCAGCTCTATTAATGGTAAAGACGTGGAGATCGTTGGCTCGTATAAGTATTTAGGAACTGTGTTATACCTAAACCCAGCTCTATCAACGGTAAAGACGTGGAGATCCTTGGCTCGTATAAGTATTTAGGAACTGTGTTATACCTAAACCCAGCTCTATTAATGGTAAAGACGTGGAGATCGTTGGCTCGTATAAGTATTTAGGAACTGTGTTATACCTAAACCCAGCTCTATCAACGGTAAAGACGTGGAGATTGTTGGCTCGTATAAGTATTTAGTAACTGTGTTATACCTAAACCCAGCTCTATTAATGGTAAAGACGTGGAGATTGTTGGCTCGTATAAGTATTTAGGAACTGTGTTATACCTAAACCCAGCTCTATCAACGGTAAAGACGTGGAGATCGTTGACTCGTATAAGTATTTAGGAACTGTGTTATACCTAAACCCAGCTCTATCAACGGTAAAGACGTGGAGATCGTTGGCTCGTATAAGTATTTAGGAACTGTGTTATACCTAAACCCAGCTCTATCAATGGTTAAGACGTGGAGATTGTTGGCTCGTATAAGTATTTAGGAACTGTGTTATACCTAAACCCAGCTCTATCAACGGTAAAGACGTGGAGATCGTTGGCTCGTATAAGTATTTAGGAACAGTGTTATACCTAAACCCAGCTCTATCAACGGTAAAGACGTGGAGATTGTTGGCTCGTATAAGTATTTAGGAACTGTGTTATACCTAAACCCAGCTCTATCAACGGTAAAGACGTGGAGATCGTTGGCTCGTATAAGTATTTAGGAACTGTGTTATACCTAAACCCAGCTCTATCAACGGTAAAGACGTGGAGATCGTTGGCTCGTATAAGTATTTAGGAACTGTGTTATACCTAAACCCAGCTCTATCAACGGTAAAGACGTGGAGATCGTTGGCTCGTATAAGTATTTAGGAACTGTGTTATACCTAAACCCAGCTCTATTAATGGTAAAGACGTGGAGATCGTTGGCTTGTATAAGTATTTAGGAACTGTGTTATACCTAAACCCAGCTCTATCAACGGTAAAGACGTGGAGATCCTTGGCTCGTATAAGTATTTAGGAACTGTGTTATACCTAAACCCAGCTCTATTAATGGTAAAGACGTGGAGATCGTTGGCTTGTATAAGTATTTAGGAACTGTGTTATACCTAAACCCAGCTCTATCAACGGTAAAGACGTGGAGATCGTTGGCTCGTATAAGTATTTAGGAACTGTGTTATACCTAAACCCAGCTCTATCAACGGTAAAGACGTGGAGATTGTTGGCTCGTATAAGTATTTAGGAACTGTGTTATACCTAAACCCAGCTCTATCAACGGTAAAGACGTGGAGATTGTTGGCTCGTATATGTATTTAGGAACTGTGTTGTACCTAAACCCAGCTCTATTAATGGTAAAGACGTGGAGATCGTTGGCTCGTATAAGTATTTAGGAACTGTGTTATACCTAAACCCAGCTCTATCAACGGTAAAGACGTGGAGATTGTTGGCTCGTATAAGTATTTAGGAACTGTGTTATACCTAAACCCAGCTCTATCAACGGTAAAGACGTGGAGATTGTTGGCTCGTATAAGTATTTAGGAACTGTGTTGTACCTAAACCCAGCTCTATTAATGGTAAAGACGTGGAGATTGTTGGCTCGTATAAGTATTTAGGAACTGTGTTATACCTAAACCCAGCTCTATCAACGGTAAAGACGTGGAGATTGTTGGCTCGTATAAGTATTTAGGAACTGTGTTATACCTAAACCCAGCTCTATCAACGGTAAAGACGTTGTAGGGAATTCCCGTATTAGATGGGATTCCACGACGTGATTCCACGCCGACATCACAACAGTATTATTATCACTGATAACACTTGAACGTCTCATTGGTGACGACACATAATGACGCTGAATAACAGGGGGTAAGATTGGCTGGGGCGGGCCCCGCCCGCTCAGGGGATGGGCCCATGGATATGTACACACGGAAACAGAGGGCGGCCCTTTGTTCGGACTTGAGACGCACACAAGGAACATGATCGAACCTCAGCGCTGATAATCTAAACCAATTTGTACTGATCTGTTTGTTATATAAATATTTTAATCTTTACCCACGTCCTCCTCATTTACTACGCGCCCACGAAGGAGAACAAAGAACCGGAAGAGGGTTTGGTAAAACCCTACAACGTGGAGATTGTTGGCTCGTATAAGTATTTAGGAACTGTGTTATACCTAAACCCAGCTCTATCAACGGTAAAGACGTGGAGATCCTTGGCTCGTATAAGTATTTAGGAACTGTGTTATACCTAAACCCAGCTCTATTAATGGTAAAGACGTGGAGATCGTTGGCTTGTATAAGTATTTAGGAACTGTGTTATACCTAAACCCAGCTCTATCAACGGTAAAGACGTGGAGATCGTTGGCTCGTATAAGTATTTAGGAACTGTGTTATACCTAAACCCAGCTCTATCAACGGTAAAGACGTGGAGATTGTTGGCTCGTATAAGTATTTAGGAACTGTGTTATACCTAAACCCAGCTCTATCAACGGTAAAGACGTGGAGATTGTTGGCTCGTATATGTATTTAGGAACTGTGTTGTACCTAAACCCAGCTCTATTAATGGTAAAGACGTGGAGATCGTTGGCTCGTATAAGTATTTAGGAACTGTGTTATACCTAAACCCAGCTCTATCAACGGTAAAGACGTGGAGATTGTTGGCTCGTATAAGTATTTAGGAACTGTGTTATACCTAAACCCAGCTCTATCAACGGTAAAGACGTGGAGATTGTTGGCTCGTATAAGTATTTAGGAACTGTGTTGTACCTAAACCCAGCTCTATTAATGGTAAAGACGTGGAGATTGTTGGCTCGTATAAGTATTTAGGAACTGTGTTATACCTAAACCCAGCTCTATCAACGGTAAAGACGTGGAGATTGTTGGCTCGTATAAGTATTTAGGAACTGTGTTATACCTAAACCCAGCTCTATCAACGGTAAAGACGTTGTAGGGAATTCCCGTATTAGATGGGATTCCACGACGTGATTCCACGCCGACATCACAACAGTATTATTATCACTGATAACACTTGAACGTCTCATTGGTGACGACACATAATGACGCTGAATAACAGGGGGTAAGATTGGCTGGGGCGGGCCCCGCCCGCTCAGGGGATGGGCCCATGGATATGTACACACGGAAACAGAGGGCGGCCCTTTGTTCGGACTTGAGACGCACACAAGGAACATGATCGAACCTCAGCGCTGATAATCTAAACCAATTTGTACTGATCTGTTTGTTATATAAATATTTTAATCTTTACCCACGTCCTCCTCATTTACTACGCGCCCACGAAGGAGAACAAAGAACCGGAAGAGGGTTTGGTAAAACCCTACAACGTGGAGATTGTTGGCTCGTATAAGTATTTAGGAACTGTGTTATACCTAAACCCAGCTCTATCAACGGTAAAGACGTGGAGATCCTTGGCTCGTATAAGTATTTAGGAACTGTGTTATACCTAAACCCAGCTCTATTAAGGGTAAAGACGTGGAGATCGTTGGCTTGTATAAGTATTTAGGAACTGTGTTATACCTAAACCCAGCTCTATCAACGGTAAAGACGTGGAGATCGTTGGCTCGTATAAGTATTTAGGAACTGTGTTATACCTAAACCCAGCTCTATCAACGGTAAAGACGTGGAGATTGTTGGCTCGTATAAGTATTTAGGAACTGTGTTATACCTAAACCCAGCTCTATCAATGGTAAAGACGTGGAGATTGTTGGCTCGTATAAGTATTTAGGAACTGTGTTATACCTAAACCCAGCTCTATCAACGGTAAAGACGTGGAGATCGTTGGCTCGTATAAGTATTTAGGAACTGTGTTATACCTAAACCCAGCTCTATCAACGGTAAAGACGTGGAGATCCTTGGCTCGTATAAGTATTTAGGAACTGTGTTATACCTAAACCCAGCTCTATCAACGGTAAAGACGTGGAGATCCTTGGCTCGTATAAGTATTTAGGAACTGTGTTATACCTAAACCCAGCTCTATTAATGGTAAAGACGTGGAGATCGTTGGCTTGTATAAGTATTTAGGAACTGTGTTATACCTAAACCCAGCTCTATCAACGGTAAAGACGTGGAGATCGTTGGCTCGTATAAGTATTTAGGAACTGTGTTATACCTAAACCCAGCTCTATCAACGGTAAAGACGTGGAGATTGTTGGCTCGTATAAGTATTTAGGAACTGTGTTATACCTAAACCCAGCTCTATCAACGGTAAAGACGTGGAGATCCTTGGCTCGTATAAGTATTTAGGAACTGTGTTATACCTAAACCCAGCTCTATCAACGGTAAAGACGTGGAGATCGTTGGCTCGTATAAGTATTTAGGAACTGTGTTATACCTAAACCCAGCTCTATCAACGGTAAAGACGTGGAGATCCTTGGCTCGTATAAGTATTTAGGAACTGTGTTATACCTAAACCCAGCTCTATCAACGGTAAAGACGTGGAGATCGTTGGCTCGTATAAGTATTTAGGAACAGTGTTATACCTAAACCCAGCTCTATCAACGGTAAAGACGTGGAGATTGTTGGCTCGTATAAGTATTTAGGAACTGTGTTATACCTAAACCCAGCTCTATTAATGGTAAAGACGTGGAGATCGTTGGCTTGTATAAGTATTTAGGAACTGTGTTATACCTAAACCCAGCTCTATCAACGGTAAAGACGTGGAGATCGTTGGCTCGTATAAGTATTTAGGAACTGTGTTATACCTAAACCCAGCTCTATCAACGGTAAAGACGTGGAGATCCTTGGCTCGTATAAGTATTTAGTAACTGTGTTATACCTAAACCCAGCTCTATCAACGGTAAAGACGTGGAGATTGTTGGCTCGTATAAGTATTTAGGAACTGTGTTATACCTAAACCCAGCTCTATCAACGGTAAAGACGTGGAGATCGTTGGCTCGTATAAGTATTTAGGAACTGTGTTATACCTAAACCCAGCTCTATCAACGGTAAAGACGTGGAGATCCTTGGCTCGTATAAGTATTTAGGAACTGTGTTATACCTAAACCCAGCTCTATTAATGGTAAAGACGTGGAGATCGTTGGCTCGTATAAGTATTTAGGAACTGTGTTATACCTAAACCCAGCTCTATCAACGGTAAAGACGTGGAGATCCTTGGCTCGTATAAGTATTTAGGAACT
The DNA here is from genome assembly GCF_040956055.1 of Brachionichthys hirsutus. NCBI lineage: Eukaryota > Metazoa > Chordata > Actinopteri > Lophiiformes > Brachionichthyidae > Brachionichthys > Brachionichthys hirsutus. Next base: position 13,092,124 of record NC_090909.1, read on the forward strand.
GTGTTATACCTAAACCCAGCTCTATTAATGGTAAAGACGTGGAGATCGTTGGCTCGTATAAGTATTTAGGAACTGTGTTATACCTAAACTCAGCTCTATCAACGGTAAAGACGTGGAGATTGTTGGCTCGTATAAGTATTTAGTAACTGTGTTATACCTAAACCCAGCTCTATTAATGGTAAAGACGTGGAGATTGTTGGCTCGTATAAGTATTTAGGAACTGTGTTATACCTAAACCCAGCTCTATCAACGGTAAAGACGTGGAGATCGTTGACTCGTATAAGTATTTAGGAACTGTGTTATACCTAAACCCAGCTCTATCAACGGTAAAGACGTGGAGATCGTTGGCTCGTATAAGTATTTAGGAACTGTGTTATACCTAAACCCAGCTCTATCAATGGTTAAGACGTGGAGATTGTTGGCTCGTATAAGTATTTAGGAACTGTGTTATACCTAAACCCAGCTCTATCAACGGTAAAGACGTGGAGATCGTTGGCTCGTATAAGTATTTAGGAACAGTGTTATACCTAAACCCAGCTCTATCAACGGTAAAGACGTGGAGATTGTTGGCTCGTATAAGTATTTAGGAACTGTGTTATACCTAAACCCAGCTCTATCAACGGTAAAGACGTGGAGATCGTTGGCTCGTATAAGTATTTAGGAACTGTGTTATACCTAAACCCAGCTCTATCAACGGTAAAGACGTGGAGATCGTTGGCTCGTATAAGTATTTAGGAACTGTGTTATACCTAAACCCAGCTCTATCAACGGTAAAGACGTGGAGATCGTTGGCTCGTATAAGTATTTAGGAACTGTGTTATACCTAAACCCAGCTCTATTAATGGTAAAGACGTGGAGATCGTTGGCTTGTATAAGTATTTAGGAACTGTGTTATACCTAAACCCAGCTCTATCAACGGTAAAGACGTGGAGATCGTTGGCTCGTATAAGTATTTAGGAACTGTGTTATACCTAAACCCAGCTCTATCAACGGTAAAGACGTGGAGATTGTTGGCTCGTATAAGTATTTAGGAACTGTGTTATACCTAAACCCAGCTCTATCAACGGTAAAGACGTGGAGATCCTTGGCTCGTATAAGTATTTAGGAACTGTGTTATACCTAAACCCAGCTCTATTAATGGTAAAGACGTGGAGATCGTTGGCTTGTATAAGTATTTAGGAACTGTGTTATACCTAAACCCAGCTCTATCAACGGTAAAGACGTGGAGATCGTTGGCTCGTATAAGTATTTAGGAACTGTGTTATACCTAAACCCAGCTCTATCAACGGTAAAGACGTGGAGATTGTTGGCTCGTATAAGTATTTAGGAACTGTGTTATACCTAAACCCAGCTCTATCAACGGTAAAGACGTGGAGATTGTTGGCTCGTATATGTATTTAGGAACTGTGTTGTACCTAAACCCAGCTCTATTAATGGTAAAGACGTGGAGATTGTTGGCTCGTATAAGTATTTAGGAACTGTGTTATACCTAAACCCAGCTCTATCAACGGTAAAGACGTGGAGATTGTTGGCTCGTATAAGTATTTAGGAACTGTGTTATACCTAAACCCAGCTCTATCAACAGTAAAGATGTGGAGATCGTTGGCTCGTATAAGTATTTAGGAACTGTGTTATACCTAAACCCAGCTCTATCAACGGTAAAGACGTGGAGATCCTTGGCTCGTATAAGTATTTAGGAACTGTGTTATACCTAAACCCAGCTCTATCAACGGTAAAGACGTGGAGATCCTTGGCTCGTATAAGTATTTAGTAACTGTGTTATACCTAAACCCAGGTCTATCAACGGTAAAGACGTGGAGATTGTTGGCTCGTATAAGTATTTAGGAACTGTGTTATACCTAAACCCAGCTCTATCAACGGTAAAGACGTGGAGATCGTTGGCTCGTATAAGTATTTAGGAACTGTGTTATACCTAAACCCAGCTCTATCAACGGTAAAGACGTGGAGATCCTTGGCTCGTATAAGTATTTAGGAACTGTGTTATACCTAAACCCAGCTCTATTAATGGTAAAGACGTGGAGATCGTTGGCTCGTATAAGTATTTAGGAACTGTGTTATACCTAAACCCAGCTCTATCAACGGTAAAGACGTGGAGATCCTTGGCTCGTATAAGTATTTAGGAACTGTGTTATACCTAAACCCAGCTCTATTAATGGTAAAGACGTGGAGATCGTTGGCTCGTATAAGTATTTAGGAACTGTGTTATACCTAAACCCAGCTCTATCAACGGTAAAGACGTGGAGATTGTTGGCTCGTATAAGTATTTAGTAACTGTGTTATACCTAAACCCAGCTCTATTAATGGTAAAGACGTGGAGATTGTTGGCTCGTATAAGTATTTAGGAACTGTGTTATACCTAAACCCAGCTCTATCAACGGTAAAGACGTGGAGATCGTTGACTCGTATAAGTATTTAGGAACTGTGTTATACCTAAACCCAGCTCTATCAACGGTAAAGACGTGGAGATCGTTGGCTCGTATAAGTATTTAGGAACTGTGTTATACCTAAACCCAGCTCTATCAATGGTAAAGACGTGGAGATTGTTGGCTCGTATAAGTATTTAGGAACTGTGTTATACCTAAACCCAGCTCTATCAACGGTAAAGACGTGGAGATCCTTGGCTCGTATAAGTATTTAGTAACTGTGTTATACCTAAACCCAGCTCTATCAACGGTAACGACGTGGAGATCGTTGGCTCGTATAAGTATTTAGGAACTGTGTTATACCTAAACCCAGCTCTATCAACGGTAACGACGTGGAGATCCTTGGCTCGTATAAGTATTTAGGAACTGTGTTATACCTAAACCCAGCTCTATCAACGGTAAAGACGTGGAGATCGTTGGCTCGTATAAGTATTTAGGAACTGTGTTATACCTAAACCCAGCTCTATCAACGGTAAAGACGTGGACATCGTTGGCTCGTACAAGTATTTAGGAACTGTGTTATACCTAAACCCAGCTCTATCAACGGTAAAGACGTGGAGATCCTTGGCTCGTATAAGTATTTAGTAACTGTGTTATACCTAAACCCAGCTCTATCAACGGTAAAGACGTGGAGATTGTTGGCTCGTATAAGTATTTAGGAACTGTGTTATACCTAAACCCAGCTCTATCAACGGTAAAGACGTGGACATCGTTGGCTCGTATAAGTATTTAGGAACTGTGTTATACCTAAACCCAGCTCTATTAATGGTAAAGACGTGGAGATCGTTGGCTCGTATAAGTATTTAGGAACTGTGTTATACCTAAACCCAGCTCTATTAATGGTAAAGACGTGGAGATCGTTGGCTCGTATAAGTATTTAGGAACTGTGTTGTACCTAAACCCAGCTCTATCAACGGTAAAGACGTGGAGATTGTTGGCTCGTATAAGTATTTAGGAACTGTGTTATACCTAAACCCAGCTCTATCAACGGTAAAGATGTGGAGATCGTTGGCTCGTATAAGTATTTAGGAACTGTGTTATACCTAAACCCAGCTCTATCAACGGTAAAGACGTGGAGGTTGTTGGCTCGTATAAGTATTTAGTAACTGTGTTATACCTAAACCCAGCTCTATCAACGGTAAAGACGTGGAGATCCTTGGCTCGTATAAGTATTTAGTAACTGTGTTATACCTAAACCCAGCTCTATCAACGGTAAAGACGTGGAGATTGTTGGCTCGTATAAGTATTTAGGAACTGTGTTATACCTAAACCCAGCTCTATCAACGGTAAAGACGTGGACATCGTTGGCTCGTATAAGTATTTAGGAACTGTGTTATACCTAAACCCAGCTCTATCAACGGTAAAGACGTGGAGATCGTTGGCTCGTATAAGTATTTAGGAACTGTGTTATACCTAAACCCAGCTCTATCAACGGTAAAGACGTGGAGATCGTTGGCTCGTATAAGTATTTAGGAACTGTGTTATACCTAAACCCAGCTCTATCAACGGTAAAGACGTGGAGATCGTTGGCTCGTATAAGTATTTAGGAACTGTGTTATACCTAAACCCAGCTCTATCAACGGTAAAGACGTGGAGATCCTTGGCTCGTATAAGTATTTAGTAACTGTGTTATACCTAAACCCAGCTCTATCAACGGTAAAGACGTGGAGATCCTTGGCTCGTATAAGTATTTAGTAACTGTGTTGTACCTAAACCCAGCTCTATCAACGGTAAAGACGTGGAGATCCTTGGCTCGTATAAGTATTTAGTAACTGTGTTATACCTAAACCCAGCTCTATCAACGGTAAAGACGTGGAGATCCTTGGCTCGTATAAGTATTTAGTAACTGTGTTGTACCTAAACCCAGCTCTATCAACGGTAAAGACGTGGAGATCGTTGGCTCGTATAAGTATTTAGTAACTGTGTTGTACCTAAACCCAGCTCTATCAACGGTAAAGACGTGGAGATCGTTGGCTCGTATAAGTATTTAGGAACTGTGTTATACCTAAAACCAGCTCTATCAACGGTAAAGACGTGGAGATCGTTGGCTCGTATAAGTATTTAGGAACTGTGTTATACCTAAACCCAGCTCTATCAACGGTAAAGACGTGGAGATCGTTGGCTCGTATAAGTATTTAGTAACTGTGTTATACCTAAACCCAGCTCTATTAATGGTAAAGACGTGGAGATTGTTGGCTCGTATAAGTATTTAGGAACAGTGTTATACCTAAACCCAGCTCTATCAATGGTAAAGACGTGGAGATTGTTGGCTCGTATAAGTATTTAGTAACTGTGTTATACCTAAACCCAGCTCTATCAACGGTAAAGACGTGGAGATCGTTGGCTCGTATAAGTATTTAGGAACTGTGTTATACCTAAACCCAGCTCTATTAATGGTAAAGACGTGGAGATCGTTGGCTCGTATAAGTATTTAGGAACTGTGTTCGATTCCAAACTCAAGTTTGATGTAAACACTGAGAACATTGTTGAACAACAAAGGATCTACTTACTGAGGAAGTTGAAGTCTTTTAACGTCTGTGACAAAATGCTGACTATTTTCTATCAGTCTTTTATTGAGAGTCTCTTGACATTTTCTTTTGTTTGTTGGTTTGATGCAGTGGCGTCCTTAGGCCTAAATATTCTTAAGCCCCCCTAAATAATTTTGGGTTGTTTTATAAAAATATTTTTTTTGTTTTTTGTTTTTTGTTCAGTGACCAAAAAATGCCGACATATTCTATTAAAACCGCCAGAATATATGTTTAAAAACACGTAACCTGTCATTATTTACTTAAATCTGATCATGGATCTGTTTCCCCTCACTTCATGACGTAAGGTAGAGAACCCGTTCCACCTGTTCCTATAGAGAATGCCCACATCACTGAAACTCCAGTCCACGTTTTCCCTGTGACCGCTAATTGTCGGTCCCTGCAGCGTGTTTGAAGCACACAGAGCAGAATAGAAGAGCTTTAGGAGAAGAACGTGAACGGATGGATGAAGAATGGATATAAGAAAGTTTATAAAGAAAGTAAGTTTATCACTGCTGGTAGTAACATTTAGTTATTGTGTGACACACTTAAGGGAAACGCACAGATGCATTAGCCATGGAGCTGTATGGGAGAACCACAGCCCTGTGCCACGCCCACAGTCTCCCTGAATCAGGGGCAGAGACCTGCAGAACCTGGAGGAACCTGCAGAACCTGGAGGAACCTGCAGAACCTGGAGGAACCTGCAGATCCTGGAGGACCCTGCAGAACCTGGAGGAACCTGCAGGTTCACGCACTGAATAGAACTCAGACACAGTGAAAAGAGAGTTACTTTTCCCTTGCGTGGATAGGACGATAGCTTGAGTTCAGATTCTGCAGTAGATGCAGAGCTACTAAAAGGCATCCAGCATGCAGGCCTGAATGTGAGAACCTCTTTAGAGTATCACAATTGAATGAACTTCAACACTCCAGCCTGAAAACAGAGGAGGTTCTGGTGGCCTGAAAACAGAGGCTGGATGTTCTCCCAAAGATATATTGTCTGCGCACAACCTCCTTGATTCAGACATGTTTCCCTCTCTGAAGGTTCTACCCAAGTTGCCCTAACGGTGCCCGTAAGCAGCTGCTCATGTGAAAGGTCCTTTAGAGTACTGCGTCGGATGCACTGTGACGGTTGCACTGCGTCGGTTGCACTGCGTTGGATGCACTGCGTCGGTTGCACTGCGTCGGTTGCACTGCGTCGGTTGCACTGCGTCGGTTGCATTCCAGCCTGCGTCAAACGGGTCAGAAAAGACTTCACAGTCTTGCAGTCATTGAAGAAGACGAGCTTCAGAATCACAACAGAGTGATCGACTCTTAGAAACAGACGTGCTCAGCAGTGACAACATTTATACACAACGTCAGTCTCTGCTAGATTCTATGCTTTTTATTCTTATAGTGATTGTGACCGTCACCTGCCCTCTTGGCAGACTAGCCTATTCATATTTTATTAGTTTTATTACCTGCTTACCGCCGTAGAGGGCTGTGCACACCGCAGTGAACACACAACATGGACAAACACAAAGTGACAAATACACAGTGTTCTGAGGAGAGAGTGCAATGGAGTTCTAGTGTTGTAGTTGAACTAGATGGCGTCTCAGTGTCCACCAGCACCACTGCCAAGACTCTGGGGGTAATCTTTGATCAGGACCTGTCCTTTCAGTCCCAGATAAAGCACGTTTCAAGGACTGCGTTCTTTCACCTTCGGAATATTTCAAAGGTCAGGCACCTACTAACCCGAATAGATGCAGAACAAATAGTCCATGCTTTTGTGACTTCCAGACTGGACTACTGCAACTCCTTACTGTCCGGCTGCCCAAAAAGGTCTATTAAACATCTCCAGCTAATCCAGAATGCAGCAGCTCGTGTTCTAACAGGAACCAGACTGAGAGAACACATTTCCCCTGTTCTGGCGTCTCTGCATTGGCTTCCTGTTAGGGAACGGATTGAATATAAAATCCTTCTACTTACTTTTAAAGCCCTCACTGGCCAGGCCCCTCCTTACCTTACAGAGATGATTATCCCGTATTGCCCCACTAGGACCCTGCGGTCCCAAAATGCTGGCCTGCTCGTGGTTCCAAAAATTTCCAAGAGCAGACAGGGGGGCGGAGCTTCCAGTTATCAAGCTCCTTTATTGTGGAATCAGCTCCCTGATTGGTTCCTGAGACAGACACCATCTCTATGTTCAAGAGTAGATTAAAGACTTTACTTTTTAACAAAGCTTATAACTAATCGATGCAGTAATCAGTATAATCAATCTGCTGTCATTAGGCAGCACTGGTGGCTTAACATCATGACACACTGAGCTCCTCCCTCTTTATCTGGTTATTCATGTTATAAATATATGTCAGTAATCTCTCTCTCGCTCTCTCTCTCACTCTCTCAACCCAGCCGGCCAGACAGATGGCCGTCCACCATGAGCCTAGGTTCTTGGTGAGTGGTTCTAGTCCCAAATACATTAGTCTTGTTGACTTTTTATGCTGATATAAAATGTAACAATAATTAGTGTTGTAAACTTTAATTGATATTAAAACCCCATAAAGTCCCAAAAGGAGAGGAAATAAATTATTTGCCCTCTTTTAGTCATTCTGATCCAAAACCTAAAATGCCAATCACAAATGTTGGAGCCTCCATCCGCTAAAACCTGAAATGTATAATTGTCACACTGAAATCATCGTTATTGTCATGTCATGATTTCAGATCTAATATTGGGCTTCATTATAAATATACAATATTAAATGTGTTATCCTGGGGAAACTAGTTTAGGGTGCTAACAGTGTAAGAAATTAAATATCATGAAACAAGTAACGTTATTATCCCTGCTGTAAAAACAAGGGTTATTACAGACAGTCCTAATTCATGAATAATTATTAAACTGTACTATTCTTTGTGTGTTTTACATTTGTTTGTTCTTTTTGCTCAGAGCTTGACCTGCCAGATGGAGAAACCAACAAGTTCCAGAGGATCCATGTCTGGCTCTCACCCTCCAGCTCACCCTGAACGCTGTCCTGAAGTACCCAAATACTGACTCGCTGATATCAAGATCCAGAAAGCTCGTCCACGCTGAGAGGAAATCATCAGCGGCAAATGAAGTATTAATCACAAAGTGTGGCTGAACTCTGGTCCGAGATTGTAGCACGTTAGCAGCTATGCTGCGGACTGTTACGGTTGGTTGTTTAAAATTACTGAATAAATTATTTTATGTTATCTTTTGTTGAGTTGTATTTTATTATTTTTTAATCCTGCATATGACAAATAACACAAAGTATGAAAAACTAAAACTAATAAAAACTAAATTAAACTAATAAAAACTAAAAAATCCACTCTAAAAGCTAACTAAAACTAACTGAATGAGAGAAAACAAATTCAAAACTAAACTATAATAAAAAATCCCAAACTATTATAACCTTGCTTTGTAGAATTGCTCTATTCCTCACCTTGCTTGAAGAGCACGCCCCGTGGATCAACAGAGGAGAATAGTTTCTCCCTTGATTTTAATTTTATTTTATTGGATTTTTGCTTTTGCTCCGCTTATCGCTTATGCCTACAATAAATTCAGAGAAATTAAGGCCTATTTCTCCTGATTTACTTCTTCAATGACGTAAAAACAGAGTTTGTGCCAGATAACATCCAGATTCTAAAAGCTATGTTAAGTTGTTAAATGTCCACCTAAAAACTGATGCTGTCCTAAAGATCTCTTATTCCTGATCTTTCAATCATCCTGTCGTACCAAGTTGCTCCAACCCAGAAGCAGTCCGCTTCACTGACCGCCCCGCTGCACGTGGCTCCCGCTAGAGGGGTCTCTCCGGGACCGTGATGCTCGGGGTAAGAGAGGTCAGAGGTCAGGAGTTAAATAGCGGATAGAGACAGGCGAATGCTTCACCATAGATTCGGCCTAAGTGATTCCTGATAGCGAGACCGTTGAAGCCTCAGGGTAAACCTCCCGAGGAGAAAACCGCTGTTTAAGGAACTCATTTAACCCTTTAGAAACGGAGGGCCGACATATACGAGTGCATATTTATGTCTCCTACAACCACCAGGTTTTTACACATTCTACACATGTCCAGTAGGGGGTGTCGTGAGTACATGAAGCTTCGAGTAATGAACCCGGCTCGAGTGGTTCAACGCCTCATGAGGCTTCATCTCACCATCAACAAATCTTAGAGAATACAAAACATGCTAAACAGAAAGATAAATGCGCTAGAGCGATACCCGAGCTGGCAATCGGACATACGACCATGTCACGGGGGCGGGGTGTAAATAGCAAACAAATCTGAGTGGAAAATGAATGGCAGGTGTGTCTCCAGGTGTTCAGCCGACTCGCCCACGCCCACGCTGCAAGACAGAGAGGCCGACCTCGCCGGACGCCTTGACAGCTTGCCGTCCTTTGAGAAAGGGAATAATTTGATCTCAACTTTTAAAAGAATCAGACCTAATATTTAGTGTCTGGTCCTTTAAGGTTGATGCATTCTTAATTAAGCCTGCTCGTTAGTAGCATCCGCAGGTGGAACTCGTCTAACTTCATCACGCCGTTCCTGCGTGATGCTGATTCTGCTTCAGGGCGGTTTGTCCTCAACGTTTATCTTTGTGCTTCAGTTCAGTCACGGTGAGACCCTGAAGATCCTTCTTGTCCTACGGGTCCCTGCAAGCAGACAAATGCATGTTGTGATGTTCATGCACGATAGTTCAAGCCTGGAAACATCGTACAAGTGGAAGATAGAAGATTAGAACGATGGTTATACCTGTGTTATGTTGCATGAATCATTTGTGTCGAGGGCCAGTTCAGTATATCGGGCATCCATCGACCCCCCCTCTGATGGGGGGGGGTCAAATTCAATTCAATTCAATTCAGTTTTATTTATATAGCGCCAGATCACAACATAAAGTCATCTCAAGGCACTTTACAGGATTAGCAGGGAAAGACCTGCAGGGAAACACAGAACCCAACTTGACCCACAAGAGCAACGGAGGCAAGGAAAAACTTCCCTTTAACGGGCAGAAACCTTGGACAGAACCTAGGCTCATGGTGGACGGCCATCTGTCTGGCTAATAGAATTAGCAACATGGTTCCGCCTCTAGGAAGACTCTCAGAGGTTCACGGTGATAACAATGAAACTGAATCAGCGTGTTCGTTATTAAGGTTTGATCATGTGAGCTCAGCGGCACGTCTGAGAACCTTCATCGGTCTGACGCTGACATCTGCTGCAGGCGGCGTGAACTTCAGTCTGCTTCTCCACGGCCCTCTAAACCAGCGGCCCCCAACCGTTTCCAGCCACGGGCCGGTTTCATGCCGTGACATTTTTTCGCAGACCGGGGGGTAATTAAATAAAAAAAGAGGAATATGATCTTACCAATAAACTTTATATTATGCACTTGCAATAAGTATTAAATAAATATTTAATAGTTACACAATATCTGCTCACCATAAATTGTGGTTCCAATAATTACTTCTGCCGAAGCAGTTTTGAACCTTTAATTGATCGTTAATGAAGCTAATCAGCTGTTGATAAATTGTGTTTTAAGTCTTAGTCCTGATTTCTCTTCTTGGAGGTCATCACCTCCTCTTCTTCCTCCTCTTCTTCCTCCTCAGTAGGACTTTTTTCCTTAGCAAAGAAGCTCTCCAAAGACTTTTGTTTCTTTTTATTAATTTTCGCAAGTTCACGGCTGTTTTTTTTTAGCAACGTATCAAGATGCGATTGTTAAGTTGGAGAAAATCCGGTCCTTTTTCAAAATAAAACACCTTTTAGACGCTAATAATCGATACAACGGAAATTGTATACATTAGCTGTTCTTTCTTTGCGGCCCGGTAACAAATGCCTCACGGACCGGTACCGGGCCGCGGCCCAGTGGTTGGGGACCCCTGCTCTAAACGACAGGAGATAAACTACGACACAGTCTTCAAAGATCAGAATCAGAATCAGTTTATAGTCAGTGAGGGTTCACAGACTAGGAATGTTTCTCTGTGAAGTCGTGCTACATGTAACATTAATGACTAAATACAAAAAATATACAAGTACAGAAAACATCAGAAAACAGCAGCAGCAGGAGTGGATACACAGATGTGTACTAGCAGCAGTAAACTAGCGCAATCACGCAGCACAAATAGAACAGTGCAAGTTATCGGTTATGAAATGTTCAAAAGTCAGAATTATTAAGTGTTCATGAGTCTTACAGCCTTAAGTCTTAAGGCTGGCTGCCCATCAGCGGCTCATCAGCTGATCCGTTGCAGCTGCCAGGGGGGAGGGGCCAGCTGAGCACCGGGAGGTGGAGTCTGTCACCGGGTCGAAGCTGGGATGGGTTACAGAGCTCTCACACCTACTGAGAAAACACAGTACAGCCCCCCCCCACCCCCCACCCCCCCCAAAAGGAACGGCGGGGGCCGTAACACAGGTTCCAGGAGCCATGTGTGTCATTCGTTACAAACCTCTTCGTGCACGTGGACACGGCGTCCACTGCTGAGCAGCTCGGTGCTTTGTCTAACTTGGATGCTGGTCAGGTAGAGATGGAAATCTGAACACTGCAAAATGACCTCCACCTCAAAGCTCACCAGTCTGCACCAAACGTTTGGAGTGCAGTTGTGTGGTTCAACCTATCTCTGTGAAGGGGGGGCAGGAGTCAAGCAGTTCCACCCTTGGGGGGCGGTATCGTAAAAGGAGGATTTGCCCATGTTTGTCTTATAGGAGTGATTAAAACACGCAGTGTGTGTATTACTGTCATACCAAGTACCATTTTGAAATGCTCCTCTTAGACAGGATGTTTGACTGTATTTGTACTGTAATACATATTATTGTTTGACTGTACTTGTACCCTAACATTCTATCTAATGAATATATGCATCATCACCAGCTCCTGCAGTATGCAGATATAGTTAAGGTGGGAATAGATGAGAGTACACGTTAGCTGCAGGGATTCCAGATTGGAGATTTGAAAAGCTCCTTTACGAGTCAACCAGCTCATCGTTGCCACTTCCTCTTGCCCCACAGGCGATCCAGGTTGTTATTGGGGCTTTGATTCTTTGTCTGAGTGCCTCGGTGCTCCGGATCAATGAAATCCATTTCTTCCTGATCGTTGCCTGATCATTTATCGTGGAGCTTCCCCGTCCAATAGAGTCCCAGCTTCACTTCCCAGACAGTTTCCCCTCTATCGAATCATGTGCAACTCTTTTAACGTTGGTCTGCCCGTCTGGACGACGGCGTGGATTGTGCGTGGAAGTGTTGCACGACTGCCTCTGTAGGTGTGCGCTGGTGCTGCACCTCGCTAGCGCCGCTCTGACTACTGCTGCCCTGGGGCTGATGTCCAAACACCTGCCCTACCGCCAGGACTCCTACCACTGCGAACACTGCCGCCGGCTGGAGCTGCACGCTGTGGTATTGTCCTTTAAACAGGCCGTGTAGCAGGACTGCTACCGTGGCAACGAGACTTTTCTGGTGTCAAAATGTGTGTTTCGCTGGCTCCCTATTGTTTGGTGTTGCAGCCGACTAGAACCAACCACGGCGGCGCTGAATTGCATCGTCCGGACGGACATAATCAGTTACTGGAACTGCCAGTAAAAGGCCTGAAAACAGCGCAGATTTGCTGCCAGAAAACAAACAAAGCCAGAAATGATCAGAGTGTGGGAAGCGAGTCTCCCCCCCCCAAAGAAGCATCTCAGTTTAAACCGTGAGTTAAACTAAATGTACAGCGTGCCATTATTAAGACTGTTGCACAGAATTTCCGTGTGTGTGTGTGCGCGATCATATTAAATATTTTTATCTCACTAAAGACAGACAAAAAAAAGTCATTTCCATCCATCGTCATCCGCTTATCCGGGGGGGTCGCGGGGGCAGCAGCCTAAGCAGGGAAGCCCAGACTTCCCTCTCCCCGGCCACTTCCTCTAGCTCTTCCGGGGGGATCCCGAGGCGTTCCCAGGCCAGCCGAGAGACATAGTCTCTCCAGCGTGTCCTGGGTCTTCCCCGTGGTCTCCTCCCGGTGGGACGTGCCCTGAACACCTCACCAGGGAGGCGTTCAAGAGGCATCCTGAATAGATGCCCAAAGCTCGTGACCAGAGGTGAGGGTAGGAATGAAGACCGACCGGTAAATGGAGAGCTTCTCCTTTCGGCTCAGCTCTCTCTTCACCATGACGCTTCTCCTTTTGACTCAGCTCTCTCTTCAGCATGACGGATCTGTGCAGAGTCCGCATCACTGCAGACGCTGCACCGATCCGTCTGTCGATCTCTCGCTCCATCCTTCCTTCACTCGTGAACAAGACCCCGAGGTACTTGAACTCCTCCACTTGGGGCAGCATCTCCTCCCCGACCTGGAGGGTGCACTCCACCCTTTTCCGGCTGAGAACCATGACCTCCTTTACAGAGACCTCGCTGGTTTGGCTTGAAGATCAATGGAAGACGTAAAAATACGATTGAAGACATTGGAAACGCGTGTTGAGGAAGCTGAGAGCAGAATAAGCGCAACGGAGGACGCTAGCCAGCGCAACAGGAGAATGCTAAGCTACCTGCTACAGAGAGAGGCTATGCTAACCAATCTCTGCGACTGCTGGGAGGGGGGCGGGTGGTTGTGGGGGGCGTGGTGTTGGGTGCTGGTGGGACGCCAGGCCGGCCCGCTGTGCCCCGTGCCGCTGCGCTGGCCTAGGTTTCGTCGGCTGTGTTGGTGACGGTCGCCCCCGGGCCCTGGGCTGGTTCTTCTGCGTGTGGCTCTGGTGGGGCCCGGGGGTCGCCCCCGGGCCCTGGGCTGGTTCTTCTGCGTGTGGCTCTGGTGGGGCCCCGGGGGTCGCTCCCGGGCCCTGGGCTGGTTCTTCTGCGTGTGGCTCTGGTGGGGCCCCGGGGGTCGCTCCCGGGCCCTGGGCTGGTTCTTCTGCGTGTGGCTCTGGGGGGGCCCGGGGGTCGCCCCCGGGCCCTGGGCTGGTTCTTCTGCGTGTGGCTCTGGGGGGGCCATGGTGGTCGTTCTCGGGTTGCTGTAGCTGCTTGGGGTGATCTGGGGGCTCATGTTGCCATTGTTGGGTCCGGGATGGCTGCCCCGTTCTTAGGTGGAGGTTTCATGCATGCCAGATCCACCACTCCAGCACCAATCAAAACTCGATCTGAGAGTTAACTCCGCCCACAGATCTCTGAGTCAGTGGAGGTTGCTGGTTCAGTGTTTGTGGCTCTCACTCTGCTCTCTCTCTTCTTCCTCAGATCTCCTGAGAACTTGGTGATCCATACTTTCCTCTAGAGACGAATGTGAACCTGGTGTATTGGGACAACTCTTGGTGATGATTGGATGAAGGGGTAGAATTAAGGAGCACAAATAAATCCATTGCACTCTCTCCTCAGAACACTGTGTATTTGTCACTTTGTGTTTGTCCATGTTGTGTGTTCACTGCGGTGTGCACAGCCCTCTACGGCGGTAAGCAGGTAATAAAACTAATAAAATATGAATAGGCTAGTCTGCCAAGAGGGCAGGTGACGGTCACAATCACTATAAGAATAAAAAGCATAGAATCTAACAGTGACTGACGTTGTTACTGTGGAGCAGGAATGCAGACAAGGTATAGGGAGAGAAAGAAAAAGACAGAAATGAGGGACGCTGTCCTGCAGCATCTGTTTGAGACAGAAAAGAGGGACGCTGTCCTGCAGCATCTGTTTGAGAGAGAAAAGAGGGACGCTGTCCTGCAGCAGCTGTTTGAGACAGAAATGAGGGACGCTGTCCTGCAGCATCTGTTTGAGACAGAAAAGAGGGACGCTGTCCTGCAGCATCTGTTTGAGACAGAAATGAGGGAGGCTGTCCTGCAGCATCTGTTTGAGACAGAAATGAGGGAGGCTGTCCTGCAGCATCTGTTAGAGACAGAAATGAGGGACGCTGTCCTGCAGCATCTGTTTGAGACAGAAATGAGGGACGCTGTCCTGCAGCATCTGTTTGAGACAGAAAAGAGGGACGTTGTCCTGCAGCATCTGTTTGAGAGAGAAAAGAGGGACGCTGTCCTGCAGCAGCTGTTTGAGACAGAAATGAGGGACGCTGTCCTGCAGCATCTGTTTGAGACAGAAAAGAGGGACGCTGTCCTGCAGCATCTGTTTGAGACAGAAATGAGGGAGGCTGTCCTGCAGCATCTGTTTGAGACAGAAATGAGGGAGGCTGTCCTGCAGCATCTGTTAGAGACAGAAATGAGGGACGCTGTCCTGCAGCATCTGTTTGAGAGAGAAATGAGGGACGCTGTCCTGCAGCATCTGTTTGAGACAGAAATGAGGGACGCTGTCCTGCAGCATCTGTTTGAGACAGAAAAGAGGGACGCTGTCCTGCAGCAGCTGTTTGAGACAGACATGAGGGACGCTGTCCTGCAGCATGTTTGAGACAGAAATGAGGGACGCTGTCCTGCAGCATCTGTTTGAGACAGAAAAGAGGGACGCTGTCCTGCAGCATCTGTTTGAGACAGAAACAAGGGACGCTGTCCTTCAGCATCTGTTTGAGACAGAAAAGAGGGACGCTGTCCTGCAGCATCTGTTTGAGACAGAAAAGAGGGACGCTGTCCTGCAGCATCTGTTTGAGACAGAAACAAGGGACGCTGTCCTTCAGCATCTGTTTGAGACAGAAAAGAGGGACGCTGTCCTGCAGCATCTGTTTGAGACAGAAAAGAGGGACGCTGTCCTGCAGCATCTGTTTGAGACAGAAAAGAGCGACGCCGTCCTGCAGCATCTGTTTGAGACAGAAAAGAGGGACGCTGTCCTGCAGCATCTGTTTGAGACAGAAATGAGGGACGCTGTCCTGCAGCATCTGTTTGAGACAGAAAAGAGGGACGTTGTCCTGCAGCATCTGTTTGAGAGAGAAAAGAGGGACGCTGTCCTGCAGCATCTGTTTGAGACAGAAACAAGGGACGCTGTCCTTCAGCATCTGTTTGAGACAGAAAAGAGGGACGCTGTCCTGCAGCATCTGTTTGAGACAGAAAAGAGGGACGCTGTCCTGCAGCATCTGTTTGAGACAGAAATGAGGGAGGCTGTCCTGCAGCAT
Organism: Brachionichthys hirsutus; assembly: GCF_040956055.1. Lineage (NCBI taxonomy): Eukaryota > Metazoa > Chordata > Actinopteri > Lophiiformes > Brachionichthyidae > Brachionichthys > Brachionichthys hirsutus. Next base: position 13,108,064 of record NC_090909.1, read on the forward strand.
CTGTTAGAGACAGAAATGAGGGACGCTGTCCTGCAGCATCTGTTTGAGACAGAAATGAGGGACGCTGTCCTGCAGCATCTGTTTGAGACAGAAAAGAGGGACGTTGTCCTGCAGCATCTGTTTGAGAGAGAAAAGAGGGACGCTGTCCTGCAGCAGCTGTTTGAGACAGAAATGAGGGACGCTGTCCTGCAGCATCTGTTTGAGACAGAAAAGAGGGACGCTGTCCTGCAGCATCTGTTTGAGACAGAAATGAGGGAGGCTGTCCTGCAGCATCTGTTTGAGACAGAAATGAGGGAGGCTGTCCTGCAGCATCTGTTAGAGACAGAAATGAGGGACGCTGTCCTGCAGCATCTGTTTGAGAGAGAAATGAGGGACGCTGTCCTGCAGCATCTGTTTGAGACAGAAATGAGGGACGCTGTCCTGCAGCATCTGTTTGAGACAGAAAAGAGGGACGCTGTCCTGCAGCAGCTGTTTGAGACAGACATGAGGGACGCTGTCCTGCAGCATGTTTGAGACAGAAATGAGGGACGCTGTCCTGCAGCATCTGTTTGAGACAGAAAAGAGGGACGCTGTCCTGCAGCATCTGTTTGAGACAGAAACAAGGGACGCTGTCCTTCAGCATCTGTTTGAGACAGAAAAGAGGGACGCTGTCCTGCAGCATCTGTTTGAGACAGAAAAGAGGGACGCTGTCCTGCAGCATCTGTTTGAGACAGAAACAAGGGACGCTGTCCTTCAGCATCTGTTTGAGACAGAAAAGAGGGACGCTGTCCTGCAGCATCTGTTTGAGACAGAAAAGAGGGACGCTGTCCTGCAGCATCTGTTTGAGACAGAAAAGAGCGACGCCGTCCTGCAGCATCTGTTTGAGACAGAAAAGAGGGACGCTGTCCTGCAGCATCTGTTTGAGACAGAAATGAGGGACGCTGTCCTGCAGCATCTGTTTGAGACAGAAATTAGGGACGCTGTCCTGCAGCATCTGTTTGAGACAGAAATGAGGGACGCTGTCCTGCAGCATCTGTTTGAGACAGAAATGAGGGACGCTGTCCTGCAGCATCTGTTTGAGACAGAAAAGAGGGACGCTGTCCTGCAGCATCTGTTTGAGACAGAAATGAGGGACGCTGTCCTGCAGCATCTGTTTGAGACAGACATGAGGGACGCTGTCCTGCAGCATCTGTTAGAGACAGAAATGAGGGACGCTGTCCTGCAGCATCTGTTTGAGACAGAAATGAGGGACGCTGTCCTGCAGCATCTGTTTGAGACAGAAAAGAGGGACGCTGTCCTGCAGCATCTGTTTGAGAGAGAAAAGAGGGACGCTGTCCTGCAGCAGCTGTTTGAGACAGAAATGAGGGACGCTGTCCTGCAGCATCTGTTTGAGACAGAAAAGAGGGACGCTGTCCTGCAGCATCTGTTTGAGACAGAAATGAGGGAGGCTGTCCTGCAGCATCTGTTTGAGACAGAAATGAGGGAGGCTGTCCTGCAGCATCTGTTAGAGACAGAAATGAGGGACGCTGTCCTGCAGCATCTGTTTGAGACAGAAATGAGGGACGCTGTCCTGCAGCATCTGTTTGAGACAGAAAAGAGGGACGTTGTCCTGCAGCATCTGTTTGAGAGAGAAAAGAGGGACGCTGTCCTGCAGCAGCTGTTTGAGACAGAAATGAGGGACGCTGTCCTGCAGCATCTGTTTGAGACAGAAATGAGGGAGGCTGTCCTGCAGCATCTGTTTGAGACAGAAATGAGGGAGGCTGTCCTGCAGCATCTGTTAGAGACAGAAATGAGGGACGCTGTCCTGCAGCATCTGTTTGAGAGAGAAATGAGGGACGCTGTCCTGCAGCATCTGTTTGAGACAGAAATGAGGGACGCTGTCCTGCAGCATCTGTTTGAGACAGAAAAGAGGGACGCTGTCCTGCAGCAGCTGTTTGAGACAGACATGAGGGACGCTGTCCTGCAGCATGTTTGAGACAGAAATGAGGGACGCTGTCCTGCAGCATCTGTTTGAGACAGAAAAGAGGGACGCTGTCCTGCAGCATCTGTTTGAGACAGAAACAAGGGACGCTGTCCTTCAGCATCTGTTTGAGACAGAAAAGAGGGACGCTGTCCTGCAGCATCTGTTTGAGACAGAAAAGAGGGACGCTGTCCTGCAGCATCTGTTTGAGACAGAAACAAGGGACGCTGTCCTTCAGCATCTGTTTGAGACAGAAAAGAGGGACGCTGTCCTGCAGCATCTGTTTGAGACAGAAAAGAGGGACGCTGTCCTGCAGCATCTGTTTGAGACAGAAAAGAGCGACGCCGTCCTGCAGCATCTGTTTGAGACAGAAAAGAGGGACGCTGTCCTGCAGCATCTGTTTGAGACAGAAATGAGGGACGCTGTCCTGCAGCATCTGTTTGAGACAGAAAAGAGGGACGCTGTCCTGCAGCAGCTGTTTGAGACAGACATGAGGGACGCTGTCCTGCAGCATGTTTGAGACAGAAATGAGGGACGCTGTCCTGCAGCATCTGTTTGAGACAGAAAAGAGGGACGCTGTCCTGCAGCATCTGTTTGAGACAGAAATGAGGGAGGCTGTCCTGCAGCATCTGTTTGAGACAGAAATGAGGGAGGCTGTCCTGCAGCATCTGTTAGAGACAGAAATGAGGGACGCTGTCCTGCAGCATCTGTTTGAGACAGAAATGAGGGACGCTGTCCTGCAGCATCTGTTTGAGACAGAAAAGAGGGACGTTGTCCTGCAGCATCTGTTTGAGAGAGAAAAGAGGGACGCTGTCCTGCAGCAGCTGTTTGAGACAGAAATGAGGGACGCTGTCCTGCAGCATCTGTTTGAGACAGAAAAGAGGGACGCTGTCCTGCAGCATCTGTTTGAGACAGAAATGAGGGAGGCTGTCCTGCAGCATCTGTTTGAGACAGAAATGAGGGAGGCTGTCCTGCAGCATCTGTTAGAGACAGAAATGAGGGACGCTGTCCTGCAGCATCTGTTTGAGAGAGAAATGAGGGACGCTGTCCTGCAGCATCTGTTTGAGACAGAAATGAGGGACGCTGTCCTGCAGCATCTGTTTGAGACAGAAAAGAGGGACGCTGTCCTGCAGCAGCTGTTTGAGACAGACATGAGGGACGCTGTCCTGCAGCATGTTTGAGACAGAAATGAGGGACGCTGTCCTGCAGCATCTGTTTGAGACAGAAAAGAGGGACGCTGTCCTGCAGCATCTGTTTGAGACAGAAACAAGGGACGCTGTCCTTCAGCATCTGTTTGAGACAGAAAAGAGGGACGCTGTCCTGCAGCATCTGTTTGAGACAGAAAAGAGGGACGCTGTCCTGCAGCATCTGTTTGAGACAGAAACAAGGGACGCTGTCCTTCAGCATCTGTTTGAGACAGAAAAGAGGGACGCTGTCCTGCAGCATCTGTTTGAGACAGAAAAGAGGGACGCTGTCCTGCAGCATCTGTTTGAGACAGAAATGAGGGACGCTGTCCTGCAGCATCTGTTTGAGACAGAAATTAGGGACGCTGTCCTGCAGCATCTGTTTGAGACAGAAATGAGGGACGCTGTCCTGCAGCATCTGTTTGAGACAGAAATGAGGGACGCTGTCCTGCAGCATCTGTTTGAGACAGAAAAGAGGGACGCTGTCCTGCAGCATCTGTTTGAGACAGAAATGAGGGACGCTGTCCTGCAGCATCTGTTTGAGACAGAAATTAGGGACGCTGTCCTGCAGCATCTGTTTGAGACAGAAATGAGGGACGCTGTCCTGCAGCATCTGTTTGAGACAGAAATGAGGGACGCTGTCCTGCAGCATCTGTTTGAGACAGAAAAGAGGGACGCTGTCCTGCAGCATCTGTTTGAGACAGAAATGAGGGACGCTGTCCTGCAGCATCTGTTTGAGACAGACATGAGGGACGCTGTCCTGCAGCATCTGTTAGAGACAGAAATGAGGGACGCTGTCCTGCAGCATCTGTTTGAGACAGAAATGAGGGACGCTGTCCTGCAGCATCTGTTTGAGACAGAAATGAGGGACGCTGTCCTGCAGCATCTGTTTGCTATTTCACAGATATTTTATATATTTGTCTGGGAACTACATTAACTTGTCCTTTAATTATAACAATACATTTTGCCAAGTCTCAGTATGTCCGTATCAGCTGAGCTTCCATTACCTCGAACCTGAGATACTACAGTAATACTTTGTGAAGTGCTTTTTACATCTGATTGATTTTACTAGAACACAACAAAAACACCTGAACTATTTCCCTCATTTATTATCAGCTGATAGTCAAATACATATAAATAAACAGTAAGAAAGAGGCGGAACAATCAACCTTTGTCTTTCAGAAGGTTATCAGTATCCCTTTGAACACAGCAATTTACCCCAACATGTTTTTATTTTGCCCAACTTTTTCAGTAAAAAAGGAAACACATTATGGTACATAAACAAGGATTATTATATAAAAAAAAGAAATATTTAGCACTTTATTTACAACTCATAGTTCAAGAAATATAAATTAAACATTCCATTAGCTTGCTAGCAACAAGCTCCACAGACCATAATACTGCCGTTTGCTGGCAATGAGGTGACGTGTCACAGGTACTGAAATGGGCGTGGCTTCTCACTCACATCAGACAAAATACCGTCACACAATGATTCCACCTGAACATTTGAGATGTGCATCATTAGAAAAGCTTCTGGAAAAGACTTGACACAACCCTGGGACACTAAAGGTCACCTCGAGTGAAAAGATATTGATCGCCGTCTGAGATGAAGGTCACTTCATTGATCTCTGAGGTACGTTTGGAAGAGTTCATCTATCCAGATAGTCACGACTGTTATTGGAGCCTATCCCAGCTGACTACACCCCGAATGCCTCGCCATACAGAGACAGGCAACCACTCACGCGCGCGCACACACACACACACACACACACACACTCACACACTCACAGCTACAGATCATTTTGGAGGTGGGAGGAAACCGGGTAAAACCCACGCAGACCTGGAACCTTCATGCTGTGCTGCGACAGCGCTACCCGCCACGCCACCGTGGCCCCATGAAGAGCTCCTTTGGAGAAAGTTAGTTGCTTTGAAGCACAACACTTGAATGGATATAGGAAAGAACAGTAATGGTCTTTGAAGTCCTCTGGAACAAATATTCATGCTCACATTCATGCCTCACTGCTCAGCGTGTCCATGTGGCGTCCATCCCATTTACTACGGTCCTGCTCTGGACATGTAGGAGCGTGTTTGTCAGAATGTCTTTCTGACTCAGCGGGTAAAAGAGGACGGAGCCTGACATTGTCCCCCTGATGGTCTCTATAATAATTACACTTAGCTTCCGTTTCCCCTTCCTGTGCAGGAGCCTCCAACCATCAATGCAGTCACTACTTTATCTACATCTTAGCTACATGTTCACACTTTATTTAGCCAAATTAAAGTTTAGCTGTGCTACGATTAGCTTACATGTTTGATTTTGCTTTTATTTTATTGTGAGTTGAATGTGTGGGAATTTGTTGATATAAGTTCCATTTAACTTGCTCGTCTTGCAATGGCTTCTAATTAGCTTCCGGGGTCATGGCACCGTGGCACTTTTCAGACACTGAAGCTACAGTTAGAAAACATGTAGTTAGTATTTCTTACTCAACTTCCACCGTGTGAGAGGCGGGACTTTGGCCGTCAGTCCTTGGTCGCCTCATTCACGACACAACAAACAGTAAATCAGTCTCGTGGCTTAAAGATCACGTCAAAAAAAGATACCAGTACAAAAAGTCGTACAAGCGTTTGTCTTTTCCCCTGGAAGGCATCGTTGTAGTTTTACAGTTACAGAAAGTGTTGAGTGGAAGACAAAGAAGAATGTTTATCCGATCCAGCTTGGTTATCGGTTATCGGATTCCGTTTGTGCCACTCGGATCCATCGATGAATGCAGCAAGCTTTAAAATTACGAGTCCACCATCAATAACTGCTTGTCCTTATTTTTCATCTTTCCATCAACATAGGGCTGGTAGTATTTGGTGAAGGATTCCTTCCCTCATGTTGGAAGAGTTCAACCTCCCTTATTATCAGACTTTCTGAAAGTCCTAATCTGATGCATTTTCCCATCATGCAACAGTTAGCAGTGCGTGAATGCTTGAACTCTGCGTTTCTTCACTTCACTTCACTATTTGAACGTACAAAGGCTCATATTTGGAGTTCTTAACTTAAACAGGTTTACACGTTGACATGGGCCCATCGTCATAGTAACTAGTGTGATTTAAAACTGAAACTGTTTGCAAAAAAGTTTCTCCACCATCGTGTGTTGAGCGAGGCAGCAACAGCGGTCCGTATCGTGCTCTGATAATGGGGGGGTTCGTTTCCTTTACCTGGGAATGAAGACAGAAAGGGACATTTGTGCTTTGTGCTGTTGGCCAAACGTTGCTTCCTACTGTTGACGTGATGTAATCTGTAATCTGTAATCTGTGGCTCCTGTTGGCAGCTTTCCATCAGAGACAGAGAATCACGAAGGCTTTAGTGAAACAGAGTATCAAGACGGGATTGGAAAAGAAAACCGGATCAAGGCTTCTAACGACGGATTCAGTGTCTCTTTCTGCCAGTCAGCAGTGGCTGAATGGTGCCCAGCCCACCCCAGGGGAAACCTGGGGAAACCTTGTGTGTCCCGCAAAAGGACGGCTGTCTGTGGGTCAGCGCTCAGCAGGACGCCGTCTACATGTCGGCGTCTCCATCGTAGGCCAGCGTCAGCGGCTTCAATCGGTTGTTCATCTGCCGTCGCTGAGGCCTCTTTGGCTTTTTGCTTTGGATGAAACACAAAGGAGTGTTAATAGAATCTGCGTTACCTCGGCTCAGGACGTTCTCACTCGTGTCTGGTCGGTCCACCTCGTACTTTAGAGACCAACCCATGTTTTCATTTCAATTACATCAAATCATAATGAACCAAATTACATTTAATTCAAGCATTTCTGATTTAGAATATTCAATAAAGACCGCCAGCAAAATCAAAGAAATCAATCCCTGTGGCATCAACCGGCCTACTTAACCTTACTTAAACAACCTACTTACCCAACCTACTTAACCTTACTTAAACAACCTACTTAACCGGCCTACTTAACCTTACTTACCCAACCTACTTAAGCTTACTTAACCAACCTACTTAAGCTTACTTAAACAACCTACTTAACCTTACTTAAACAACCTACTTAACCTTACTGAACCGGCCTACTTAACCTTACTTACCCAACCTACTTACCCAACCTACTTAAGCTTACTTAACCAACCTACTTAAGCTTACTTAAACAACCTACTTAACCTTACTTAACCGGCCTACTTAACCATTCAATCCTATTGATTAAACTAGGGGCGATCGGTTTTGATAGCACATCAACAAACTGGATGAAATCGTACCTTGAGGGACGAGAACAAATGGTGGACATAAACGGAACCTTGTCCTCGTCCCTCCCGGTGAGCTGTGGGGTTCCTCAAGGCAGCATTCTAGGGCCGTTACTGTTCCTCCGATACATTAACGACATGAGAGCTGCCTGTAACTGCAAATTGTTCCTGTTTGCTGATGACTCAGCACTCCTGATTTCGGGAGAGGACAAAGTGCAGGTTGAGGAAGCTCTCAGCTCTGAGGTCACCAGAATCCATACTTGGCTTACCGATAACAAACTGTCACATTTTGCTAGCCTAAAATGGCTCAGGGTAAAAGCATAGGCGGAGTTTGCGGGGGGGCAGGGGAGCATTGCCCCCCCTAGCATCTGAAAAATGGAACTGCATTCAGTTTTATAAAAATAAAAATAAAATAAATTTTTGGTTTAGTAATTGAAAATGCCGACATATTCAATTAATGCCGCCAGAATATGAGTTTAAATAAATAAAACCTGTCATTATTTACATAAATCTGATCATGGATCTGTTTCCCCTCACTTCATGACGTAAGGTAGAGAACCCGTTCCACCTGTTCCTATAGAGAATGCCCACATCACTGAAACTCCAGTCCACGTTTTCCCTGTGACCGCTAATTGTCGGTCCCTGCAGCGTGTTTGAAGCACACAGAGCAGAATAGAAGAGCTTTAGGAGAAGAACGTGAACGGATGGATGAAGAATGGATATAAGAAAGTTTTTAAAGAAAGTAAGTTTATCACTGCTGGTAGTAACATTTAGTTAGTGCAGTGTTTCCCAACCGGTGTGCCGCGCCGCGAGAGATCGTCAGGTGTGCTGTGATAAATTTTCCAATATCACCTAAAACATTTTTTTTATTATTATAATTTTTTGTTTTTTTTCTAATATCCACACAAGGGAAAAGTAACAATGAACCATTGTCGGGTGTCCGTGCTGTAATAAAGTGTGTGCGCGCCGCCCATAGATCGCTCTTCAGACTTTGAAGTGAACGACAGGAGCAGGTTCCCGATTGTGAGCCAAAAAGAATTCTGTTAAAGTACGCACATGCAGCACAGCGAGTGGACAAAACGAAAGGGAGGCAGAGAGAGAGAGAACTTTAGACTGGAGACAAACGACGCGCTAGAAAGGGTAAGAGAAAAAACGAGAGATAGAAAACACAGAAATCTGGACACATTTTAACGCGGCTGACACAAAGGCAAAATAAAATAAAGTAAGATCGTATCTTGAGGAGCCGCTTATCCAAAGAAGTGCAGACCCCCAAGTGTTCAGTCTACCCACGTCTTACACACTGAGACTGTATCGTGGCAACATCTGTCCCCTCAGAGAGAATCTCCAAAACGGGACAGATCATAACAGAAAGGAGAAACAGGATCAGCCCCCCCAAGCTGAGCCACTTGGTTTTCTTTGATGCCAATCTTCAGTAAAACAGTAGAACTGCTACCTGATGCTGCTTTATCTTTTACACTTTTTAATCTATGTTTTCTTGATGTGTTGTTTGAGATTTACATGCAGAGATTTGACCTTGTTCTCTGTGAGATGTGTTTGGTTTGGTTTTGTATTTTATATTATATTATATGTTTTTTGTAGCTAGCAGTGCAAAGAGGATTTAAATAAAGACATTTAATTAACATTTGATATATTGCATGTTTTTACATTAGTAGCTAATTTTACACAATGCACATGATTTGGTATTAAATAAATTTTGCCAAAAACAAAAAATCTGAGGAGCCATTTGGGAGCCAAAAGAACCGGCTCTCTTAAAAGAGCCGGAATTCCCATCACTACATTGAACTGAAACAAGATGGTGGTTTAAAGCTAAACTTTGCTGATCTTCCTTTGGACAGTTTTTTGTTATCTGTTGCCAAGGAGTTCCCCATTCTAGCCAACAAAGCTATTCTGACATTGCTCCCGTTTTCAACCACATATCTGTGTGAGCTGAGCTTCTCAAGCTCGACGGCGATAAAAACTAAAAACAGAGAGAGACTGAGAGCTGATGAGGAAGAGCTTCGTGTGTGTCTTTCTACCATTACTGCCAGAATATCCATTTTGTGTTCATCCAAACAGCCCCAGGTTGCACACTAAGTATAAATACATTAAAAACTATATTATTAACTGTAAGTATTATAATAAAGGTCATCTAATATAATGTGTACTGTCTTAGAACGTCATTTTGTGTCATTTTGGTTGGTGGTGTGCCGCAGGATTTTGTAAATGTAAAAAATGTGCCACGGCTCAAAAAAGGTTGGGAAACACTGAGTTATTGTGTGACACACTTAAGGGAAACGCACAGATGCATGGAGCTGTATGAGAGAATCACAGCCCTGTTCCACGCCCACAGCCTCCCTGAATCAGGTGCAGAGACCTGCAGAACCTGGAGGAACCTGCAGAACCTGGAGGCACTGAATGGAACTCAGACACAGTGAAAAGAGAGTTACTTTTCCCTTGTGTGGATAGGATGGCTGGCAAGGTTCTACCCAAGTTGCCCTAACAGTGCCCGTAAGCAGCTGCTCATGTGAAAGGTCCTTTAGTGCACTGCGTCGGATGCACTGTGTCGGTTGCACTGCGTCGGATGCACTGTGACGGTTGCACTGCATCGGTTGCACTGCGTCGGTTGCATTCCTGGCTGCGTCAAACAACGGGTCAGAAAAGACGAGCTTCAGAATCACAACAGAGCGATGGACTCTTAGAAACAGACGCATTCTTTGATGCTTCCATCCACCGAGTCGCTTGTAATTTTAGCCATTTTGTTTATTGTTAATGCTGTAAACATCCTGTTACTGTCTAAACCTGTTTGTTGTTGTAATGTATAAAAAAAACCAGACTGAAATAATAATAATGTATAATTTCTCAGTCCTTGTTAGCCGTTTGTGAGGTTTTGTGCTCGTATGCTCACATCCTGTGCATCTCCTGGGGGCTAAGCCCCCCCTGTCCTGAAAGCCTAGTGCCGCCCCTGACTAACACATATGTCACATATTGCTAAATTATTGTAATTTAATTATTATAAAAAATATAATATAACACATGAAACGACCAATAAACAAATCTAAATTCTGTTTTGTTTTTCGTGATAAAGTAATTTTTGAGCAGTCATGTGACACTGCGATGCATCATGCTAAGGTGCCACCAAACTTGTCAGCTTGGCCCACAGCAATGTCCCCACCGCTCCCGAGACAGTCAGCTGACCCCGACTAGTGCCGACTGGACCATCAGCGCAGTTCCAGCTCAGATCCAGCGGGGACAGTGGTCCATTAGTGGGCAGTGATCTCGGAGAGAAACACTGCAGTCCCAAGCAGCCAGCTTAGAGGAACACCCCTCAACATTTATTGGAATAACAAAGCGTTTGTTTTATGCTATTACAAATATTCTTGGAAGGATGCCGTCTTCTGATTTGCATGCTGCCCCTTCCAGAGTGACAGTGGCGTGGGGGACTCGTTTCACACGGGCATCAGTGACAGTGAACAGACATGCAGCCTCCCAGGCACACCTGAACTGGTTAAATGGAACAGCTTTAAAGAAAGTGCATCTGCAGGAACTGTAGCAGCCAAACGCTCTGGAACAAAACAGATCCGATTTATGCGAGGTCGTCGACATCGTGAGGCGACCGTCTAAACTCTTGAGGTTTGTGACTTCTTCTCCAAGTACGACTCTGGTTTTAAAAACATGTAATCTAACTACTTTAATGCAACATTGTATGCCTAACACGTGATGGATTAGGTGAACTCACGTCACGCTGGCCCCCCCAGCACAAATGTCAAACTCCGCCCATGGGTAGAAGACAGGGTTAAACAGCTCAAAATGGGATTGGCATTTAAAATAGTCAATGCAGCTCTGCCCTCAGTCCCCTCAATCCCTGCATACCTGAATAAACACCTCCACAGATTTAGTGACACCCACAGCCACAACACTAGAGGGAGCTCAAACAACAACCTGATTACCCCCTCCTACAGGACTAACATGGGTAAATCATCTTTTTACAATACTGCCCCCCAAGGGTGGAACTGTTTGACTCCTGCCCTCAAAACATGCACCTCTTTGGCCTCCTTCAAAACGGCCCTAAAAATACACCTTTTAGGGGGACAGAAACGGAGATAGTCATCACGACTCTCTCCGGATCAACCCCCCCCCCCCTATTTGACCACCTACGTGGCACATATTATGTGTCTTTTTAATGTATTGTTATTTTGCATCTGTGGTGTAATTACTTTTATTTTTCTAATGTTACGTTGCATCAATTGAGTAATTTAATATTGGTTTTATTTTTATTTGTATTGTTAAATTTGTATTGTTAATTGTGGATGATTTATGTACGAAGGACTTTCAACGGAAACAAGACCGCAAGGGCTTTTTAGAAATGCTCCTCTTAGACAGGATGTTTGACTGTACTTGTACTGTAATACATGCTACTGTGTGACTGTACTTGTACTGTAATACATGCTACTGTGTGACTGTACTTGTACTGTAATACATGCTACTGTGTGACTGTACTTGTACTGTAATACATCCTACTGTGACTGTACTTGTACTGTAATACATGCTACTGTGTGACTGTACTTGTACTGTAATACATGCTACTCTTTGACTGTACTTGTACTGTAATACATGCTACTGTGTGACTGTACTTGTACTCTAATGTTCTATCTAATAAATATATTCATCATCATCATCTACTTAACCAGTCTACTTAACCTTACTTAACCTCACTTAACCGGCCTACTTCGCCCACAGCAGTAGAGTTGGGTACCGGACTCGGGACCGGTAGGAGTACTGACCTATAAAGGTGAACGACACAACTTCACTCACATCATCAAGCTGGCCGGATGCGTCCTCGTTAGGAACAGTTGTTAAGATTCAAATAAAACCTTGTGAGGACAGTAAATTGCAGACCGATTGCAGAAAAATACTCCAGTAGTCAGCAGCTGCAGTTGAAGTATTACCATCCTTTATTATATCATTGTGTGTATCTATATAACAATGTAAAAAAAACATCAGAGTTGATTTGAGTGTTTTTAGATGCCGGAACAGATTTTCTGTGTTTATTTCTTTTTTTATGGGAAACATTTATTTGAGTTCCGAGCTGGGTCCAGGAACGAGTTATACGCGTCAGTCAAGGTATTACAGTACTAGTCTCTTTAGCTGCAAAGCAAAACTGATGTTATAGAATACTTTAACTGCTGAAATGATGGTTTTGCTCAGATATTAAAGTTCAGATAAAAGTACCATTACAAAATTCCAGGAACGGATTATTCATTAAATAGAATAAATACATTCATAATAATAACAATATGATCATGAATGAAGAGGACGATGGAGCATCTCCAAGAGATGAACACAAGATGGCAGCAGAGGAGGGGGTGAGACTCCTGCTGTTAGAACAGCAGATCAATACGTTCCCTAATCAAAGCGACACCAGTTCTCATGTCTGTTCACCTGAACTCTTACTAACCTTTCACCTAATTCGATATTAGATATTTAGACTTATGTCAATCTAAAAGAAGAGTTTAATGATTCAGGAAATGAGATGAATAAAATGATAAAGCCATAAAGTGCAGTTTGAACAAAGGTACCCTGCAGCTAGCGGCTGTATCCCCCCCCCCCCCCCAGGAACAGAGACTACAGGCAAGGAAGCAGCCAGAGCGCTTCCATCTCAAAGTCAGGCTTAGGGCGTGGCAGCGACGTTGGTGCTGCCGTGTGGTTGTTGTGATGGTGGTGGCAGCTCATGATGCTGCTGCTGCTCCACCTGCTAGCTCCTCCACCTGCTGCTAGCTGCTCCACCTGCTAGCTGCTCCACCTGCTAGCTCCTCCACCTGCTAGCTGCTCCACCTGCTGCTAGCTCCTCCACCTGCTAGCTCCTCCACCTGCTAGCTGCTCCACCTGCTAGCTGCTCCACCTGCTGCTAGCTGCTGCACCTGCTAGCTGCTCCACCTGCTAGCTGCTCCACCTGCAGCTGCTGCTGCTCCACCTGCTGCTAGCTGCTCCACCTGCTAGCTGCTCCACCTGCTGCTAGCTGCTGCACCTGCTAGCTGCTCCACCTGCTAGCTGCTCCACCTGCAGCTGCTGCTGCTCCACCTGCTGCTAGCTGCTCCACCTGCTGCTAGCTGCTGCACCTGCTAGCTGCTCCACCTGCAGCTGCTGCTGCTCCACCTGCTGCTAGCTGCTCCACCTGCTAGCTGCTCCACCTGCTAGCTGCTGCTGCTCCACCTGCTAGCTGCTCCACCTGCTGCTAGCTGCTGCACCTGCTAGCTGCTCCACCTGCTAGCTGCTCCACCTGCAGCTGCTGCTGCTCCACCTGCTGCTAGCTGCTCCACCTGCTAGCTGCTCCACCTGCTGCTAGATGCTGCTCCACCTGCTGCTAGCTGCTCCACCTGCAGCCGGGGTTGGATGGCTCTCTGTAACTGTCGCTCTAGTTTCTGGCAGGCAGAACAGGTGTGAGGCACCGTTAAGCTGTTTGGGTCTGTCCAGTAAACCCCATCTGGGGGGTGCTGGACATGGGGGGCACGCACACGCACACACACACACTGGTAATACTTTACCATGCTAAGTATGTCATGGAGATTATAAAGACGAGGAGCACAAATGCTCCTGCTGCTACTCCATACACCCAGGTCTTCATCTTCCCATCTGCACAGAGGATCAGAGAGAGAGAGAGAGAGAGAGAGAGAGAGAGAGACTGTTACCAGCAGTCAGGATGTATTCTCACCCTCTTTCTGAGGGGGCGTTAGATCCACATCAAATGGAATTCATCCTCAGGTGACCTGCAACACGAAGGCAGTGAGACGTTTGATCAGAGCCGACGAAACTGAGCTGATAAACTGTAAATCTGCACTTTTTAAAGGAGACATATTCTACGTTGCTCACAAGTTAACGCAGGTCCCAAACACGTCTATGAAATATCTGACAGATGCTGCAGGACAGCGTCCCTCATTTCTGTCTCAAACAGATGCTGCAGGACAGCGTCCCTCATTTCTGTCTCAAACAGATGCTGCAGGACAGCGTCCCTCATTTCTGTCTCAAACAGATGCTGCAGGACAGCGTCCCTCATTTCTGTCTCAAACAGATGCTGCAGGACAGCGTCCCTCATTTCTGTCTCAAACAGATGCTGCAGGACAGCGTCCCTCATTTCTGTCTCAAACAGATGCTGCAGGACAGCGTCCCTCATTTCTGTCTCAAACAGATGCTGCAGGACAGCGTCCCTCATTTCTGTCTCAAACAGATGCTGCAGGACAGCGTCCCTCATTTCTGTCTCAAACAGATGCTGCAGGACAGCGTCCCTCATTTCTGTCTCAAACAGATGCTGCAGGACAGCGTCCCTCATTTCTGTCTCAAACAGATGCTGCAGGACAGCCTCCCTTATTTCTGTCTCAAACAGATGCTGCAGGACAGCGTCCCTCATTTCTGTATCAAACAGATGCTGCAGGACAGCGTCCCTCATTTCTGTCTCAAACAGATGCTGCAGGACAGCGTCCCTCATTTCTGTCTCAAACAGATGCTGCAGGACAGCGTCCCTCATTTCTGTCTCAAACAGATGCTGCAGGACAGCCTCCCTCATTTCTGTCTCAAACAGATGCTGCAGGACAGCGTCCCTCATTTCTGTCTCAAACAGATGCTGCAGGACAGCGTCCCTCATTTCTGTCTCAAACAGCTGCTGCAGGACAGCGTCCCTCATTTCTGTCTCAAACAGATGCTGCAGGACAGCGTCCCTCATTTCTGTCTCAAACAGATGCTGCAGGACAGCGTCCCTCATTTCTGTCTCAAACAGATGCTGCAGGACAGCGTCCCTCATTTCTGTCTCAAACAGATGCTGCAGGACAGCGTCCCTCATTTCTGTCTCAAACAGATGCTGCAGGACAGCCTCCCTCATTTCTGTCTCAAACAGATGCTGCAGGACAGCCTCCCTCATTTCTGTCTCAAACAGATGCTGCAGGACAGCCTCCCTTATTTCTGTCTCAAACAGATGCTGCAGGACAGCGTCCCTCATTTCTGTCTCAAACAGATGCTGCAGGACAGCGTCCCTCATTTCTGTATCAAACAGATGCTGCAGGACAGCGTCCCTCATTTCTGTCTCAAACAGATGCTGCAGGACAGCGTCCCTCTTTTCTGTCTCAAACAGCTGCTGCAGGACAGCGTCCCTCATTTCTGTCCAAGTTCACCTTCACACACGGCGCGATGACGCCAATAATCTCAGGACGTAATTAAAGTGTTTCGTATCATCCATCCGTCTTCAAACAGCTTCTCCAGGGTCGGGTCGAGGGAGCAGCAGCCTCAGCAGGGAAGCCCAGACTTCCCTCTCGTCTCTCAGCGTGTCCTGGCTCTTCCCCGTGGTCTACTCCCGGTGGGGGAGTGCCCTGAGCACCTCACCAGGGAGGTGGTCGGGAGGCATTTTTAGTTGCCCGAGCCTGCCCCCCTACGGAGGAAGCTCATTTCAGCCGATTGAACCCGCGACTTTGTTCTTTCTGTCACTAACCAAAGCTCATGTCCTCAGGTGAGGGTAGGAACGGAGATCGACCTGCAGGTGAGGGTAGGAACGGAGATCGACCTGCAGGTGAGGGTAGGAACGGAGATCGACCTGCAGGTGAGGGTAGGAACGGAGATCGACCTGCAGGTGAGGGTAGGAACGGAGATCGGTAAATGGAGAGCTTCACCTTTTGGCTCAGCTTCCTGGTCACCATGACGGAACAGCGCAGTGTCAGCAGTAAAGCGGGAGCAGCGCCGATTTCTGTCTCTGTCTGTCTCTGTCTGTCTCTGTCTGTCTCTGTCTGTCTCTGTCTGTCTCCCGCTCCATAAAGTGTCTCGTTCAAAGTGTTTTTCCTCCCTTTTCTTCCCTAAAGCCTTTGTTTTTGTTATTTTGCACCTTAAGTTGTCCTCATTCCTTTTAATTAGCCATCCCCACCAAAATAAAGCAAGTATTTCAATGTCTTTAAATATGAATGGAGTACATGTCGAAACAACAAGTTTTGTTTCCAAAACTTTATCGTAACAGACTCATCAGGCATTGAGTTGGTGTTTGCAGCAGAGAATCACTGCCCTGTCCCGTGAAGGGTTGCCACAGCAACCCAACCTTCTCCACTTGACCCTGTCCTTTGCATCGTCCTCCCCAACACCAGCCACTCTCATGTCCTCCCTCACCATGTCCATGTATCTTCTCCTGGGTCGTCTTCTAGTCCTGTCCCCTGGTAGTTCCATCCTTAGCATCCTTCTTCTCTCCTCTGGACATGTCCAAACCATCAAAGTCTGGTCTCTCTGGCCTTGTCTCCAAAACGTCTAACCTTCACTGTCCCTCTTATTGTCTCATTTCTAATCCTGTCCAACCTGGTCCCTCCCATGAAGAACCTCAGCATCTTCATCTCCTCCACTTCTAGCTCTGCCTCTTGTCTTTTCCTCAGAGCCACTGTCTCTAAGTCGTCCATCATGGCTGTCCTCACCACTGTCTCTAAGACGTCCATCATGGCTGTCCTCACCACTGCCTCACCACGCACAACATTTTAGATTTGCTTTCTTGAATGAATTACTCTTGAAATTCAGGTGCCAGATAATATGCTGTAGGTTGGCCTGGAAGACAATGGTGCTGGTGGGTGTCTCTCTCTGTTGTCATGTCTTTCATCAGGAGGTTTCAATCTTTAGATGATGTGTTACCTGGACCGAAGGGCTGCAGAAACCAGGTGCGCCCCACCCTGCCTGGCGTGCTGGCTTCAGGCTGGCTGGGGTTGAATGCTCGGATGGTCTTGACATCAGCCTTGTTGTCCCCTGCAGTTGGGATCTCCAGCACTGGGATGAGTGTGCACTGGTCCAGCAGGCCATCGGATGTCATCACTTCGGTGAAGCCCTCCTCACAGCCACACACGCCAGCCTGGCATTGTGGGAACGTGAGAACCATGACATGGATGGAGATGGATGTGATACATCTGTTCTGGGAATGACTAGCATCCAAATCAGATTGGCCATAGAGTTATTTTAAATATAGTCTAAAATAACAGATGCTGTCCAGTTTCCCAGATGACCAGACTTCATCCTAAACAACAAAATCACAAGTGTGTGTGTGTCTGTGTGTTCTCCATGGATCGCCACCTTGTCGTGGTGGAGAACCTTGCGTGTTCCAATGAACCTAAGAGCGATGCCTTCGGGCAAAGTCCTGTGGCGATCAGGAAGTGGTAACGGGGACAGGACAGTGAAGTCTGGGAGTTCCTAGTCACAACCTGGTGGGTGTTAGATTTAGTCGCCAAGTTCTTGGACCGAGGCAGAAAGAGCTTCTCGGCAGCTGCACCCATGACTGAGCAGCCCTAATCAGGATCCACTCTGCTCACCCCAGTAGGGGAGGGGGTTAGAAAAGGTACCCCAAACATAGCCTGCCTCACGAAGTCCTGTCTGGAATACCGCATCCAGAGGGATCACCACCACGCGGTCGAAAACAAGAAAATAAATTACATATTGGAACCTGGAATGTTCGGACCCTCATGGACAACCAGTGATCGACCTGAAAGGCGAACTGCCATCATCTCCAGAGAGCTAAGGAAGTTCCAGATCGACATCGCAGCACTCTCCAAGACCCGACTGGCTGATGAAGGGCAGCTGAAGGAGGAGAAAGGCGGATACACTTTCTTTTGGAAAGGAAAGCCTGCTAATGAGCCACGAATCCATGGTGTGGGTTTAGCTATCAAGAACGGCCTCATCAACCACCTCCATGAACTCCCTGTGGGCGTCAGCGAGCGCCTGATGACCGGACGTCTGATGCTTGCAAGCAGTCAGATGGCCACTGTTATTAGTGCCTACGCCCCAACGCTTGATGCACAGGACGAAGTAAAGCAGGCCTTCTACGCTGACCTGGACAAAATCCTACCAGAAGTGCCCAAGGAGGACAAGTTAATCCTGCTTGGAGATTATAACGCCAGAGTGGGTCAGAACCACCATCTATGGAGGGGTACGCTGGGGAGAGAAGGGGTTGGAAACACCAACTCCAACGGCTTACTACTGCTAACCAAGTGCTCAGAGCACAACCTGGCCATCACCAACACACTTTTCCGTCAGAAAACAAAGTTCAAAACATCATGGATGCATCCTCGCTCCAAACTGTGGCATCTGATCGACTCTGTCATTGTCCGCTCCAAAGACCGCCGTGATGTCATCAACGCCAGAGCAATGACCGGTGCAGACGACTGCTGGACTGACCACCGCCTCATTCGCTCCATCATGTCTATCCGCTTAATGCGGGAAAGGAGGGTGCAGAAAAGGCAGAGCCGGCCGAAGCTTAACCTCGAGCGGCTGGATGACACCGCCTACCGACAACGGCTGCAGGACGCTCTCGGCGCTGCCTTGCCCAAACAGTATCCAGAGGATACTGAAACACACTGGCTCACGCTTTCCACTGCCATCACGGACTCCTGTAAAAACATCCTCGGTCACAAAAAGCGGAGACATCAAGACTGGTATGATGAGAACGACACACAAATTCAACAGCTCATTGACATCAAGCGGCAAACGTTCATAACCTGGCAGAATAGCATCCACTGCAAGGTTAAAAGAGCAGCCCGTGCTAAAGCGAAGGCATCTGTCCAAAAGCTAGTCAGGAAACTGAAGAACCAGTGGTGGACAACGAAGGCTCTGGAGATTCAGCAACTTGCTGACTCTGGAGATACGAGAGGTTTCTTCAACGCCACGCGAGCGGTATATGGCCCCAGCTACCGCTGCCTGACCCCCCTTCGCTCCAAAGATGGGCTTATGCTGCTGAAGGACAAGGAGGCAATTTGTAAAAGGTGGAAAGAGCATTATGAGGATCTCTTAAGCAGGGACACGATTCCTGAGATGGAGGCCCTTAACAAACTCCCTCAACAGCCCATGGTTGAAAGCATGGGAGAACCACCTAGCCTGGATGAGGTGCAGGATGCTATTAGGAAGATGAGGAACAATAAGGCTGCTGGGCCAGACGGCATCCCAGCAGAAGTCCTGAAGAAAGGCGGGCCCTATCTTCTTAACAACGTCCATGCCCTGCTTCTCAACACATGGCAAGAAGAGAAAGTCCCTGTCCAGCTTAGGGATGCCTTAATTGTCTCCATATTCAAGAAGGGAGACAAGGCAGACTGCGGGAATTACCGTGGCATTTCTCTCCTGTCCACCATAGGGAAAGCTCTTGCTCGGGTCTTGGCCGACAGACTCACCCCCCTGTCAGAAAGCATCCTTCCTGAGTCTGAGTGGATTTCGCCCAAGCAGAGGAACCACAGACATGATTTTCATCGCTCGACAACTGCAAGAAAGATGCCGGGAACAAAGTCAACCACTATACATGGCCTTCATAGACCTCACCAAAGCCTTTGACTCGGTAAACCGTCAGGCCCTTTGGCTGGTTCTGGCAAAGATTGGCTGCCCTGACAAATACATCCGGGTACTGAGACTGCTGCATGACAATATGTCAGCCACGGTACTCAGTGGCGGTGGAGACGAATCGGAACCCTTCCGGGTTGACACTGGAGTCAAACAGGGCTGTGTCATTGCTCCATCATTATTCTCCATCTTTGTTGCTGCTATACTCCATCTCATAAGCAAGCATCTGCCACGGGGAGTCGAAATTATGTATAGAACCGACGGTCATCTCCTCAACATCAACCGATTCAGGGCTAAAGGTCGAACCACCACCACGTTCATCATGGAGCTGCAGTATGCAGACGACAACGCCCTCGTAGCCCTCTCAGAAGAGGACCTACAGGATGTAAACAAGTCCTCTATTCCCAGCTCGTTGAAGGGAAACGGGCCCCGGGAGGCCAAAAGAAGAGGTTTAAGGATAACATCAAGACAAACATGAAGAAGGGCCACATCGACCTTAACTCTTGGGAAGACACGGCAACAGTCAGGGTGACCTGGAGAAACCTTGCTCGTGAGGGGGCGGGACAGGACAACGATGACCTCCGCCATGCTGCGCAAGAGAAGCGCAGACTCAGAAAGGAGAGAGCAACCACCAAACAGGCCCAACCCAAACCCACCACCACTACGTTCCCCTGTCCACACTGCACCAGAATAACTGGGTCCAGAATAGGCCTATATGCCCACCTGAAGACCCACAAGGACCAAGAAGGAGGACAGTCATGCTCGACTACGAGAGACCGCCGATGATGATGATGATGGTGTGTGTGTGTGTGTGGACTCCATAGATAATTGGCAGACATCGTGGTGCTACTAGTAAAGACGGGACCCCCTACTTTAAAGTTGGACGTGCAGTGGAACCTATGTTCACGAATTTAATTTGTTGTTTGATTCCATTCGTGACCCGAAACGTTAGTAATTAATTCATATAAATCCAGTTAATCTGTTCTCCAGTCCCGAAAACACTTTCAACCTTTTCAACGGGTGTAGAATATACATATAAACTTCATTATAGAAAAGCACAGTACAGTATTTATTAAAATAAAAAATGTTCGTTGTACCCTTTAACTTGGTTGTTGAAATTGTGTGGAGGAAGAGGAGGAGTACTCCTTTGAATATACTTGGGCTTCTTAGCACCACTATCTTAATTGGGAGCCATAATGTAACAGAAAAGCACAAGAAAAAAGTGGCGTAGTAGGTAGCGCTGTCGTCTCCAGCGTCTCTCCATCGATTCATCGATGACATGCTGACGTGCAGCAGCTGTTTCCTGAAAGCTGCATCATTTGCGTTTGTTCGTGTGTAGCGTGAATGTGTTTGATTTAGTTCTGATCGTTTCCTTGGTCCACAGTGACCCGATTGATAATCTCATTGGTCTGAGGATAAATGTATTGGTGGCAAAAGTTGCGGGGTTCAAATCTTGGGAGAAAAGTCGTGTCTTATCGTCTGGAAATGACAGGACATTTACATTTCACAACGCCCGTCGTATCGCCGAGTCGTCGCTCAGTGAGGACCAGCTGTAATCCAGAGGTGCAGCCATGCGGGGCTGCGACTCGTCCCCTAATGGGACAGTTTCACTGGAAACACCGTCCAGTGGAGGACAATACTCAATCCAAGACTCACCGCTGTGCACACGGAGCGTGGCTTCATGCATGGGGGGTCGCAGGATCGGTCTGCAATTGGCTTGGCTGCCATTGGGCATCCCCCTGCAGAGCAAAGGTCAAGTATAAGGAGTAGACAGATGGCACACAATTTACTGAAGAAGCATTGTATGGCATGAACAACAACAACAACACATGAACCATGACTGTTTCAGAGCTCCACGTCTCCAAGCTGCTCGATAGATTGTGTGAGGACCTGCGTAGATACGGGGTGCATTTAACAGAATGTCAGAGATGCTCTGGAGTGGGGGGTTGGCTCAGCGCTGACAACTGAGCCAGAAATCGAGCTCCGCCTGTAGATAACAGATGCCCTGATCCGAGGACCTGTTTCTTCCAGACAGTCCTTCAACGTGAATGTCGGATGAGACATTTATTGGAACGGTGAACAGCACTAACCCTGAACCTGTGATGGACAATGAATTCAACTTTCACTGTCACTGTTTCATATTAAGCTTTATCTTTTCACAGCTTCCTTCACGATCAAGAAATACTTTGATACTAAATACTATCTGGGATTGTGACACTGAAGGACTTTTAAGAAATGTATTGCCCACAGCACAAATCATCATTTGTCAAAGCTGTGCAGTCGTATCTGAACGCATTGAGGTCATTCCGATCAGTCGTTCCTGACTCGAGTTCAGACGGTCACTGAAGGTCGTCCAATACATCAGCGGTCCCCAACCTTTTTCCTGCCACGGGGGGGGGGGGGGGGGGTATACCGGTAATTACATTTAAAAAGAGGAATATAATCTTACCAATAAACTTTATATTATGCACTTGCAATAAGTATTAAATAAATAATTAATAGTTACACAATATCTGCTCACCATAAATTGTGGTTCCAATAATTACTTCTGTCCTTCATGGTTTTTTGTTTCATAAATTCCACATTCTTGTTTTTTAATCCGGGTTCTGGTCTCAATGTGCCGAAGCAGGTTTGAACCCTTCATTAATCGTTAACGAAGCTAATCAGCTGTTAATACCCGAGTTTTAAGTCTTAGTCCTGGTTTCTGTTCTTGGAGGTCATCACCTCCTCTTCTTCCTCCTCTTCTTCCTCCTCAGTAGGACTTTTTTCCTTAGCAAAGAAGCGCTCCAAAGACTTTTGTTTCTTTTTATTAATTTTCGCGAGTTCACGGCTGTTTTTTTTTAGCAACGTATCAAGATGCGATTAATACGTTGGAGAAAATCCGGTCGTTTTTCAAAATAAAACACCTTTTAGATGCTAATAATCGATACAACGGAAATTGTATACATTAGTTGTTCTTTCTTTGCGGCCCGGTAACAAATGCCTCACGGACCGGTACCGGGCCGCGGCCCGGTGGTTGGGGACCCCTGCAATACATGGTAAGTCCCACTCAGAAAGTAGAAGGTCAGTCATGGACGAGTACAAATGTTATATTTTATTTAACAAATGTACTGTCTACATTATGTGCTGTAGGCTCGTCTCATCTCGTCATCTTCCAGTCCGAGTCACGGGGGCAGTAGCCTTAGCAGAGAAGCCCAGCCTCCCCTCTCCCCAGCCACCAAGCAATATAATCCCTCCAACGTGTCCTGGGTTGGCCCCGTGTCCTCCTCCCGGCTGGACATACCCGAAACACCGCCCCTGGGAGGCGTCCTCACTCGATACCTGAGACCCTCTACTGGCTCCTCTTGATGTGGGGGAGCGGCGGCTCGACTCTGAGACCCTCCCGGATGTCCGAGCTCCTCACCCTGTCTCTGAGGCTGAACCCGGATACCTTAAACTCATTTTGTGCTCGCGACCTTGTTCTTTTGGTCGTTACCCAGAGCTCATGAGCAAAGCTGAGGATTAGAGCGTAGATCGACCGGTAAATCAAAAGCCTCGCCTTTCACCTTAGCTCCCTCTTCACCACAACGGACCGGTTCAGCATCTGCAACACCGAAGACGCTTAACCAGTCCGCCTGTCGATCTCCTGGCTCCATCCTTCCCTCACTCACAAACAAGACCCCGAAACTCCTCCACCTGAGGAACAACTTCCACCCCAACCCAAAGTGAGCAGTCTACCCTTTCCCAGCTGGGAACCATGGCCTCAGACAGTGGCGTCGTTAGGCCTATTTTAAGGGGGCTTCAGCCCCCCTAAAATATTCTTAAGCCCCCCTAAATCATTCTGGGTTGTTTTATAAAAATAAAAACATTTTTTTTTTTCTTTTTTGTTCAGTGACCAAAAAATGCCGACATATTCTATTATAACCGCCAGAATATATGTTTAAAAACATGTAACCTGTCATTATTTACTTAAATCTGATCATGGATCTGTTTCCCCTCACTTCATGACGTAAGGTAGAGAACCCGTTCCACCTGTTCCTATAGAGAATGCCCACATCACTGAAACTCCAGTCCACGTTTTCCCTGTGACCGCTAATTGTCGGTCCCTGCAGCGTGTTTGAAGCACACAGAGCAGAATAGAAGAGCTTTAGGAGAAGAACGTGAACGGATGGATGAAGAATGGATATAAGAAAGTTTATAAAGAAAGTAAGTTTATCACTGCTGGTAGTAACATTTAGTTATTGTGTGACACACTTAAGGGAAACACACAGATGCATTAGCCATGGAGCTGTATGAGAGAACCACAGCCCTGTGCCACGCCCACAGCCTCCCTGAATCAGGTGCAGAGACCTGCAGATCCTGGAGGAACCTGCAGGTTCACGCACTGAATAGAACTCAGACACAGTGAAAAGAGAGTTACTTTTCCCTTGTGTGGATCGGATGGCTGGCGAGCTTGAGTTCAGATTCTGCAGTAGATGCAGAGCTACTAAAAGGCATCCAGCATGCAGGCCTGAATGTGAGAACCTCTTTAGAGTATCACAATTGAATGAACTTGCAAAACACGGCAGTCTGAAAACAGAGGAGGTTCTGGTGACCTGAAAACAGAGGCTGGATGTTCTCCCAAAGAGATATTGTCTCTGCACAACCTCCTTGATTCAGACATGTTTCCCTCTCTGAAGGTTCTACGCAAGTTGCCCTAACGGTGCCCGTAAGCAGCTGCTCGTGGGGACCACTGCTTTAGTGCACTGCGTCGGTTGCCCTGTGTCGGTTGCCCTGTGTCGGTTGCCCTGTGTTGGTTGCACTGCGTCGGTTGCACTGCGTCGGTTGCACTGCGTCGGTTGCATTCCTGGCTGCGTCAAACAACGGGTCAGAAAAGACTTCACAGTCTTGCAGTCATTGAAGAAGACGAGCTTCAGAATCCCAACAGAGCGATGGACTCTTAGAAACAGACGCGTTCTTTGATGCTTCCATCCATCAAGTAACTTGTAATTTTAGCCATTTTGTTTCTTGTTAATGCTGTAAACATCCTGTTGCTGTCTAAAACTGTTTGTTGTTGTTCTGTATTGAAACAGACTGAAATAATAATAATGTATAATTTATCAGTCCTTGTTAGCCGTTTGAGGTTTTGTGCTCGTACGCTATATTTGCTCACATCCTGTGCATCTCCTGGGGGCTAAGCCCCCCCTGTCCTTAAAACCTACTGCCGCCCCTGGCCTCAGATTTGGAGGTGCTGATCTTCACTTCACATTCAGCTGCAAACTGCCCCATTGAGCGCTGGAGGTCGATATTCGATGAAGGCAAGAAGACAACATAATCTGCAAAAAGCAGAGATGAGATCATCCTGCCGCTGAACTCGACTCCTTCCCCGACCCGGCTGCACCTTGAAATCCTGTCAATAGAACTGGTGACAAAGTCCAACCCTCACCGGGAACAAATTCGACTTACCAACCGAACCAGACTCATTTGGTAATGGGAGTGAATGGCCAGTAACAAGCTGCCATCCACCCCGTACTCCTGAAGTACCCCTCACAAGATGTCTCTGGGGACCCAGTTGTCAGCCTTCTCCAAGTCCACAAAACACATCTGGATTGGATGGGCAAACTCCAGTGCCGCCTCCAGCACCCTAGCAAGGGTAAAGAGCTTGTCCACTCTTTCACACCTGGGACAGAAACCACATTGCTCCTCCTTAATCTGAGGTTCAATTATCGACTGTACCCTCTTCTGCAGTATCCTGGCATAGACCACATCAGGGAGGCTAAGTAGTGTGATCCCCCTATAATGGGAACACACCCTCTGGTCCCCCTTCTTAAAGATAGGTGACTTGTTAGCAGCCGCGTGTGAAACGGCCGGGATGAGAATCAGCACCTCTAAATCCGAGGCCATGGTTCTTAGCCGGAAAAGGGTGGAGAGTAACCTGCAGGTCAGATCCTACCCCAAGTGGAGGAGTTTAAGTATGGCTCGGGCATCTATTTAGGATGCCTCCCAGACGCCTCCCTGGTGAAGTGTTCAGGGCATGTCCAACCGGTAGGAGACCATGGGGAAGAATAAGATGGAGAGACTATATCTCTCAGATGACCTGGGAATGTCCGGGATTCCCCCGGAAGAGCTGGAAGAAGTGGCCGGTGTGAGGGAAGTCTTGAATGGGAATTTTAAAAATAGTGAATCGGAATGGGAATTTAAAAAATAGTTTGCCAGAAATTATTGAAATTTACCAGAAAATTCCCTCATGTGGTCCCGATCAAAAGACACAATCGTAACCATGTCGTTGTTTTTACAGTGTTGCCGTGGCAATGGTCGGCATTCCCATGTTAATCAAATGAGTGCGACAAAAAAATCACCAATCTTATGAAAATGACATATTAACATGGAAACGTCCCAAATTTGCCACATACATTTTCACACACATGCCGGTTGGAAAGGCAATGACACACAGGCTGCATTTTTTACACTGTTGCCATGGCAATGGCCAAAATGTCCCATAACATCCCATTACAGTTGTGACTGAACTGTGGGCGACTAATGCAGCTCAAATATAAACACTTGTGAAGCACTGAGGACAAAAGCGGCGTGCGTCGGCGGGTCAGCTCATCGGCCTGTCGGCCCGCGAGGGCCTACAACGCCGCTTGCGGCTTTAATTAAGGTTATCTTTCATTCCTTTCTATATTTTTGCCTCACATAATGCCATAAAATACATTTTAAACTAGTGTTTCTGGGGTTGCACAAAAGATTAGCTGGATGCATGAACTCAAGTGGTTCGCTCCAGACCGACAGGTTGGTGGTAGCTAATTGTTTTAACAGCTTTTTCACCACTATTGCCCCCTGTTGGTCAGCAAACTCCCCCCGCATTCAGGTCTGTACGGTTCTGACCACATCCAGACTCACTATGAGAAGCTAGGTGCTAAAAAGGACACTTTCTCTTTCACACCTGTAAATACCGTTGATGTGCTAAAACAACTAATTGCCCTTCAACCTCACAAGGCCACAGGCCTCGACCACATAAACACCCGGTTCCTCAGAGACGCAGCTGTCTCTATCGCCCCCGTAGTAGCCCATCTGATAAATTTATCCATCGATCAGTGCCACGTCCCACAGGAATTCAAGACGGCGCGGGTTATCCCTCTGTATAAAAAAGGAAACAAATTAGAACCTGGCAACTACCGCCCTGTTTCCATCCTTTGTTCCATGTCAAAGGTTATGGAGAGATTAATCCAGGAGCAAATCAACCGCTACCTCGCCGAGCATAGCCTGCTCTTTGAATTCCAATCGGGCTTCAGAACATCCCACTCCACTGACACATGCCTCATATATCTGACCGACTACGTCAAGCGTGAAGTAGACTCGGGCAAATACTGCGGCATGGTCATGCTGGACCTCCAGAAGGCCTTTGACACCGTTAACCATTCAATCCTATTGAATAAACTAGGGGCGATCGGTTTTGATAGCACATCAGTAAACTGGATGAAATCGTACCTTGAGGGACGAGAACAAATGGTGGACATAAACGGAACCTTGTCCTCGTCCCTCCCGGTGAGCTGTGGGGTTCCTCAAGGCAGCATTCTAGGACCGTTACTGTTCCTCCTATACATTAACGACATGAGTGCTGCCTGTAACTGCAAATTGTTCCTGTTTGCTGATGACTCAGCACTCCTGATTTCGGGAGAGGACAAAGTGCAGGTTGAGGAAGCTCTCAGCTCTGAGGTCACCAGAATCCGTAGTTGGCTTACCGATAACAAACTGTCACTACATCTTGGAAAATCAGAATCTATTCTTTTTGGGTCAAGACACTCTCTAAGTGAGATAAATGTTGATGATTTCAAGGTCACAGTCGATAATACAGTAATCTCCAGCAAAGAAGAGATTACCTATTTGGGCTTCAGCATCGTCTTTCAGCATCGTCTTTCAGCTTCGTCTTTCAGCTTCGTCTTTCAGCTTCGTCTTTCAGCTTCATCTTTCTGCACCGTCTTTCAGCTTCGTCTTTCTGCACCGTCTTTCAACTTCGTCTTTCTGCACCGTCTTTCAGCTTCGTCTTTCAGCTTCGTCTTTCTGCACCGTCTTTCTGCACCGTCTTTCAGCTTCGTCTTTCAGCTTCGTCTTTCAGCTTCGTCTTCAGCTTCGTCTTTCAGCTTTGTCTTCAGCTTCTCACTCGGTAAATGTTCATCGTATTCACTTTTCATGTCTTATCTTTGCCTTGGAGCTCACAGTTCAAAGGGTTCAGTGTCCCATAATGTCCATTAACAATGGGAGGTCAAGTGTCCACTCAGTGTCCTCCAGCTGAAAGGTGTCTTTGCCTTTGGATTACATTATCTAGTGGATGCACCAATAAACGAAGCAAACTGTGTCCCCTGCTGAAGCATCATCTTTCTGTGTGCTGCAGCAGGTCACCATGGATGCTGTTAATGATCCTCACAGGGGGGGTCAACATGGTCCCGGACAGAGACCAATTTAGTTGTCCTCAGTTGGACCTCTGAGATTGGAGATGATATCGGTTCCATATTTCTCATCTCGAAGCACAAATGTTTTTAATAATCATTACTTCCCTGAAAACCTCCGCCTCGGGAACATGCCCCCCCATCAGAGCATACCTTCCCTCCCCATCGGACATGCCTTCCCCCCAACTTTTACGGAGACTCCGTTCGACTCAGCCTTCGACTCCGATTCAATCAGAGAACAAGATTTTTGGGCAGAATGTCTGCTTTTGTCAACAAAAGTGCTCTCCGGACGCTTGCTGGAGCCTCGTTCAGCCCCTCTTTGACTATGCTAGCACCTCCTGGTATTCAAACATCAAAATGTCCCTGAAAACCAGGCTCCAAACTTCCCAAAACAAACTGATTCGGCTACTCCTCAATCTGTGGCCCATGACCCACCTTCTTCCTAGACATTTTGACTAAATACCTCCAAAGATTTAGTGACACCCACAGCCACAACACTAGAGGGAGCTCAAACAACAACCTGATTACCCCCTCCTATAGGACTAACATGGGTAAATCATCTTTTTACAATACTGCCCCCCAGGGGTGGAACTGTTTGACTCCAGCCCTCAAAACATGCACCTCTTTGGCCTCCTTCAAAAACGGCCCTAAAAATACACCTTTCAGGGGGACAGAAACGGAGATAGTCATCACGACTCTATCCAGATCAACCCCCCCCACCCACCCCCTTTTTGTCCACCTACGTTACATATATTAAGTGTCTTTGTGATTTATTGTAATTTATGTAATTTATTGTCATTTTGCATCTGTGGTGTAAAATTATTTTTATTTTTCTATTGTTATTTTGCATCAATTGAGTAACTGAATATTGGTTTTATTTTTATTTTTATTTGTATTGTTAATTGTCGATGATTTATGTACTAAGGACTTTCAACGGAAACAAGACCACAAGGGCTTTTTAGAAATGCTCCTCTTAGACAGGATGTTTGACTGTACTTGTACTGTAATACATGCTACTGTGTGACTGTACTTGTACTGTAATACATACTACTGTCTGACTGTACTTGTACTGTAATACATGCTACTGTGTGACTGTACTTGTACTCTAACATTCTATCTAATAAATATATTCATCATTCATCATCACTTTCATTTCAGTGACATGCTGAAGATACTTGGTTGCTGAATATGATGAAGAATCTTTTGAGAGAATGTGTGTTAGAATAAAACATTGCTTGGTCCAAACACAGACTGTACCCAAGATGGTTCCCTGTGCTAATGCTACATGCTAATCCGTATACATCAGTGACTTTCTCACAAACTGCAGTTGAAATGCAGAACCTACTCAGTTGGAAGGCTCAGCTATTCTGAGAACCAGGTTCGATTGTATTAGCCAGTCTAAGACTAGCTAGCAACACAGAGCAAGTTGCTGTGTGTAATCTTACATTTAGTTTAGCTACATGCTACAGAGATATGATGTGCTCACCCGTGATATTTAGTCCATCTGAGCGCTGACACCAGACTTTGCGGGATGAGCCCCTCCATGGTCCAGTCCTCCACTTGTATTCGAAACACTGGCCCTCTACAGAAAGAACAGGAATGTTCTAATAATGCAGGTCAGTGTCGTTTTGAATCCCAGTGGTATTGACCTGTACATGGCCGAGCCTCCAGCTCCTGTTCTGGACACTGCGATAGGTTCTCTGGGTCCTGAGGCACTACAGCTCTGGATCGGACCTGAACTGAGCCAAAACCCAAGTCATCGCCGCTCACACAGCTTAGCTGGCATGGGCTCCAAACAGTCCAGTCTGTCAGGTAGCACTCTCCTGCAGAACAAAAAGGAAGTTCAGCAACAAAATGGCCTGCTTTGGAATCCCGCCCCCCCAACTGCCGTCGTACCTGGACAAGGTACCGTGCAGCACTCCTGGAGGACAATATGTGTATCTCCATCCACTGAAGGCTCCAGATCTCCACACAGCCCATCGTCTACCAGGCTTCCGTCCTGCTGAGCCGATCCATCTGACACGAAGCACGACACGTTCCTGAAGCGTAGGCCTTCCCCACATTGTGCACCCTGGTGAGACAGAAAGTACAGTATATAGTGTAGAGGGTGAAGACAAGACAGGAGCCCAGGTGTGTATACTGTGTATACAGTATACCATAACAAACACAGTTACCACATATAGATGTCCCAGCACCGGAAGTAACCGCTATCCCCTAAGCACCGCCCCTTTCGTAAATGTCTCTCCCATTGGGGGTCACCACAATATATGTATTATATATTACTATATTATATTGCATTATCAAAAAATGACTATATATATGATATATATATATATAAATATATATGATTCCACTACAACTTTATGTTTTAATATGATATATATATCATATTAAAACATATAGATGATATGTTGTAGTGGAATCATCGTGACACACAGGTGATGATGATGAATATATTTATTAGATAGAATGTTAGAGTACAAGTACAGTCAAACAGTAGTATGTATTACAGTACAAGTACAGTCCTGTCGAAGAGGAGCATTTCTAAAAAGCCCTTGCGGTCTTGTTTCCGTTGAAAGTCCTTCGTACATAAATCATCGACATTTAACAATACAAATACAACTAATATTAAATTACTCAATTGATGCAAAATAACAATAAAATAACAATAAATTACACCACAGATGCAAAACAAACAATAAATTAAAAAGACACATAATATGTACAACGTAGGTGGACAAAAAGAAAAGGGGGGGGGGGGGGCAGTATTGTAAAAAGATGATTTACCCATGTTTGTCCTATAGGAGGGGGTAATCAGGTTGTTGTTTGAGCTCCCTCTAGTGTTGTGGCTGTGGGTGTCACTAAATCTGTGGATGTGTTTATTCAGGTATGCAGGGATTGAGATTCAAGATTCAAGATACTTTGTTGTCATTATGCGAACATAATAAAATCGTGAGAAGGCCCACGGCTTAAGGCACACATCATAACATAAACTAAACTCTCTCTCTTAAGAAACAATATATATACACACAGAGAGAGTGAGAATCACAGGCAGTAGTGCAAAATAGCAGCAGGGCCGGCATAAAGTGTCCCAGATCGCTACGAGGGAACGACTGCTTTCACAGCTCGGGGGAAGAAGCTGTTCCTGAGCCTCGCTGTGCTGCTTCTTCTTGTCCTGAACCGCTTCCCTGATGGGGGCGGGACAAACAGTTTGTGGCCCGGGTGGGTGGGGTCTGTGGGCGGGACAAACAGTCTGTGGCCCGGGTGGGTGGGGTCTGTGGGCGGGACAAACAGTCCGTGGCCCGGGTGGGTGGGGTCTGTGGCGATGCGTCTGGCCCTCCTCTGGACTCTGGAGGTGTAAACAGAGTCCAGATCAGGCAGACGGTGACCCACAATCCCCTGAGCTGTCCTCACCACCCGGGATAGGTCCTTCCTGTCCTGCGCCGTGCAGCTGCCGTCCCACACGGTCGCACTGAGACACAGGATGCTCTCTATCGTGGCCCGGTAGAAGTCTTCAAGCAGCACAGAGGAGAGTCCAGCCCGCTTCAGCTTCCTGAGGAAGAAGAGCCGTTGCTGGGCCTTCTTCACCAGGTGTCTGGTGTTGAGTGTCCAGGAGAGGTCAGAGGAGATGTGGATGCCCAGGAATTTAATGTTCTCTACACGCTCCACTGCTTCCCCTCGTATGCACAGGGGGGCGTGTTCAGTCTTCCTGGACCTCCTGTAGTCCACTATGACCTCCTTGGTCTTGCTGGTGTTCAGAACAAGGCTGTTCCTCGAGCACCACAGCATCAGGTTCTGGACCTCCTCTCTGTAGTGGGTCTCATCGTTGTTGGAGATGTGACCCACCACAGTGGTGTCGTCAGCAAACTTCACAACCATGTTTGTGGAGTGGATGCAGAGCAGTCGTGGGTGAAGAGGGTGAAGGGAGCAGGGCTGAGAACGCAACCCTGGGGGGTCCCAGTGTTCAGGATCAGAGGGGAGGATGTGGTGTCTCCTATCCTCACCACCTGGGGCCGGTTGCTGAGGAAGTCCCTGACCCAGGAGCAGAGCGGTGGAGACAGTCCCAGGCTGTGGAGCTTCAGAGCCAGCATGTCCGGTGGGACGGTGTTAAAAGCTGAACTGAAGTCCACAAACAGCATCCCGACGTAGGTGTTAGGCTGCTCCAGGTGAGTCAGGGCCGAGTGCAGTGTCAGCGAGACGGCGTCCTCCGTGGAGCGGTTCCCCCTGTAGGTGAACTGCAGGCTGTCCAAGCCAGCAGGGACGGCGTCCTTGATGTGTTTAAGGAGGATCCTCTCGAAGCACTTCATCACCACCGGAGTCAGAGCAACAGGGCGGTAATCGTTGAGGCAGGAGACGGATGATTTATTGGGTACCGGCACAATGATGGAGGACTTAAGGCAGGCAGGGACGGTGGACAGCTGCAGGGACAGGTTGAAGATGTCCAGGAGAACCCCGGCCAGTTGGTCAGCACACGTCTTCAGTGTCCGGCCTGACACGCCACCTGGTCCCGCAGCCTTGTTGATGTTGATCCTCCTCAGGCTGAGGAGACCTGGTGCAGCTGCAGGACGAGCGGCTGATGCTGCACCTCAGGCTGGGGCAGATCCACAGACCTTCTGCTGCTCGGAGAGTCGAAGCGTGAGAAGAATCTGTTCAGGGTGTCAGGCAGGGTGGAGTCGTGGCTGGCGTGCTGCTCCCTGCGTTTGTAGTCCGTCACAGCCCTGATGCCTTTCCACATGTCACGTGGGTTATTGTTCTCAAAGTGCTCCTCAAGCGCTGCTTGTATCTGTGCTTTGCCTGCTTGATGCCTCTTTTTAGCTCACTTCGTGCCCTGCCATAGGCCAGTCGGTCTCCTGCTCTGTAGGCTGCATCCCGGGCTCTGAGCAGAAGCCGCACCGTGCTGTCCACCCACGGTTTCTGGTTCGGGAAAACCGTGATCGTCTTTGTGGGAAGGACAGCATCAGTGCAGAAGTGAACATAGGAAAGCACAGATGACGTGTACTCCTCAAAATCTGCATCCTCTTTGAATACCTCCCAGTCCGTGTGCTCAAAACAGTCCTGCAGGGCTGAGGAAGCCTCCTCAGTCCAGACCTGCACGGTCCTGGTGGTGGGTTTAGTCCTGCAGATCAGTGGTTTATAAGCAGGGATCAGGTTCACTGAGATGTGGTCAGACATACCCAGGTGGGGGGCTGCTACAGCCTTGTAGGCCCCCGGGATGTTGCAGTAGACCTGATCCAGAATGTTGTGTTCTCTGGTGGGGAAGGTGATGAATTTGTGGAATTTGGGGAGCACAGCTTTTAGTTCCACGTGGTTTGTGAGGGTCATGTGGCTGCACTGGCTGATTGGCCTACGACTCACACCTGGTTGCTGCCTCTCAGCCCAGACACACCTGAGGCTGATTACGACCGGCCTTCATAAGCCCTGCTCCGGCCGCTGCTCCTAGTCGGACTATTTTTCATGGATCGTGTCCCTGCTTACAGAACGTCTTTCTGCCGCTCCTCATCCCTGGGATCTGCCTTTGTTAGAGTTTGTATTTTGAGCTTGCTTATTTGCTTTGTTCTTTTGGCTGTGTCTTTTTGTTTAACCAGATATTTTCGTTGGGCTCCAGCCACCCGGTAACCCGTGCGCAGCTCCGGGATAGTGACTCAACTGATGAACATTCCAGTAAAGCTTATAGTCACGTTTGTACTGTCTCCGTCCTCTGTTTCTTGGGGTCCTCTCGCACCAGTCCGTAACGGTAATAGTCCGACCACAGTAACATGGACCCCGCAGAGACGGAACGGGTACGTCAAGCCCTTTCTCGCCAGGGCCTCCTAGTCGGGCAGCACGATGCCTCCCTCAGGGGTCTCGCTGACGCCCTGGACCAGCTCAGCTCCGCCGTAGCACAAATGGACGGGCGAGTTGAACGCATTGCCGGGGCCGCAGCGGGGATCCCTCCACCCACCTTCTCCCGTGAGCCGCATATCCCCACGCCGGAGAGATACGCCGGGGAACCGGGGAAGTGCGCGCAGTTCCTGCTGCAGTGTTCCTTGATTTTTGATCACCAGCCGGCAACGTACAGCACCCAGAGCGCCAAGATCGCGTTCCTGATAAGTCTCCTCTCTGACCGGGCCGCCGCCTGGGCGCTCGCCGCCCATTCCAGCGGGGCGGCCTTCCTGGACTCGTACCCGCTATTCGTGGCAGAGATGCGGAAGGTATTCGACCACCGCGTCTGCAGCAGGGAAGCCGGCAGCCGCCTCCTTTCCCTTCGACAGGGCTCCGCCACCGTCGCCCATTTTTCGGTAGACTTCCGTATCACGGCGGCGGAGAGCGGGTGGGAACAAACTGCACTCCAGTCAGTTTTTTTAAGGTGCCTAAACGACGATGTCAGAGACGAGTTGGCGGCACGGGACGAGGCCAGGTCACTGGAGGAACTAGTGGCGCTCGCTATCCGTCTGGACGACCGCCTCAGAGAGAGACGCCGTGAGCGCGCTGAGACCCGGGGAGTCCGTGGATCCATGGGCCCCCGGCCATTACGGAGGCCCGACTTGGGTGCCTTCGTCCCCCCGGAACCGGCTGCTGCCACCCCTTCTCCCGGTGCTGGTGAGGAGCCAATGCAGCTGGGGAGAACCAGCCTCTCCAGGGTGGAGCGTCAGCGTCGCCTTCAGCAGCACCTGTGCCTCTACTGTGGTGAACAGGGTCACTACCTCGCCTCCTGCCCCATACGGCCCAGAAGCGCCACTCCGCCAGCCGGGGGACGGGCCCTTCTGAACCAGGCAGCGTCCTCCCTCCACACAGTCAGTGGGGTTACAATTCGAGGTACGATCCGTTTTCTGCAAGATTCTGTTCCGGTGCACGTTCTGATCGACAGCGGATCAGACGATAACTTTGTGGACTCTGAACTCTGTACCCAAGCCGGCATCCCGCTGGTGACGCTTGCTAGTTCCATGGACGTCTTGGCGTTGGATGGGAAGCGCCTATCCAAGGTCACACACCGCACGGCCCCTGTCACCCTCCAGTTGTCAGGAAACCACGCTGAGGTCCTTTCTTTTTATGTTTTCTCGTCACCCTCTGCTCCGTTGGTGCTCGGACTCCCCTGGTTACAGATGCACAATCCCCACATAGACTGGTCCACCGGGTCGGTAGCCAATTGGAGCGTTTATTGCCACTCTAACTGTCTCCGGTCAGCTATCCCTCACTCCGGTCACACCCCTCCGTCCACTCCGCCACCGGCCGACTTATCCAATGTTCCGACGGTGTATCATGTCCTCCGTGAGGCTTTTAGCAAGACCCGCGCTCTGGAACTACCGCCTCACCGACCCTATGATTGTGCTATAGATCTGCTCCCTGGCTCACCTCTCCCTTCGCAGAGGCTGTTTAATATCTCCAAGCCAGAGAGGGAGGCCATGGAGACGTACATAACCGACTCCGTGGCGGCAGGCATCATCCGTCCGTCCTCCTCTCCGGTCGGGGCGGGGTTTTTCTTTGTCGAGAAGAAGGACAAGAGCTTGCGCCCCTGTATCGATTACCGTGGCCTCAACTCTATCACCGTGCGCAACAAATACCCCCTTCCTCTCATAGATTCGGCGTTCGGGTCACTTAGTCAGGCCACCATTTTCACTAAGCTCGACCTCCGAAATGCTTACCACCTCGTCCGTGTCCGCGAGGGGGACGAGTGGAAGACGGCGTTTAACACACCTCTCGGTCACTTCGAGTATTTGGTTATGCCGTTCGGGCTCACCAACGCACCGGCGGTTTTTCAAGCCTTAGTGAACGACGTGCTGAGGGATATGCTAAATCGGTTTGTTTTTGTGTACCTCGACGACATTCTGATCTTCTCCCGCAACCTGGACGAACACGTCCAGCAGGTGAAGTTGGTCATCCAACGGCTGCTAGAAAATAAGCTATTTATCAAGGCCGAGAAGTGTGAGTTCCACACCACCTCCGTACGGTTTTTGGGTTTTGTGGTAGAACAGGGACAGATCAAGGCGGATCCGGCTAAGGTCCGAGCTGTGGCAGAGTGGCCAGTCCCTGATTCCCGCAAGCAGTTGCAACGGTTCCTCGGTTTCGCCAATTTCTACCGCCGTTTCATCAGGGACTACAGCAAGGTCGCCTCCCCCTTGACTCGGCTCACATCCCCTAAGACACCGTTTGAGTGGTCCACTGCCGCCGCCGCCGCGTTTAGCCGTTTGAAGGCCCTGTTCACGTCGGCCCCCGTACTTATTCACCCTGACCCGGCCCTTCAGTTTATCGTGGAGGTGGATGCTTCCGACACTGGGGTGGGGGCCGTGCTCTCGCAACGGAACCCGAAGGATTCCAAGGTGCATCCCTGTGCGTTTTTCTCCCGACGCCTATCGCCTGCAGAACGGAACTATGATGTGGGCAACCGGGAGCTGCTGGCTGTGGTTCTGGCGCTCCAAGAATGGAGGCATTGGTTGGAGGGCGCAGTACAACCTTTTGTGGTGTGGACGGACCACAAGAACCTGTCCTACCTCCGCTCGGCGCGCCGCCACAACTCCCGCCAGGCTCGGTGGGCGTTGTTCCTGGGACGGTTCCAGTACACGCTCACCTACCGCCCTGGTTCCAGGAACACCAAGCCGGATGCGCTTTCCCGGCAATTCGCCCCCATGATGGAGGAGGGGGTGGTGGAAGCCATCGTTCCCCCATCTTGTGTCGTGGGCGCCGCGCGCTGGGAGGTGGAGTGGACCGTCCAGGAGGCCCAGGGTGATCGACCGGTGCCAGGCGATTGCCCCCCCGATCGGATGTTCGTCCCACCAGCAGCTCGTCCGGAGGTGCTACAGTGGGGGCATGCCTCCAGGGTAGCCTGCCATCCTGGAGTCAACCGCACGCTGGCGCTGCTGCGCCGGAGCTTTTGGTGGCCATCCATCGCCGCCGACACCCGGGCCTTCGTCTCCGCATGCACGGTTTGTGCCCGCAGCAAGGCTTCGCATCGGTTGCCGTCTGGACTTCTCCGACCGCTGCCCATACCCGGACGCCCCTGGTCCCACATAGCCCTGGATTTCATCACCGGCCTTCCCCCTTCCGGTGGTAACACTGTCGTGTTGACTGTTGTGGACCGGTTCTCCAAGGCAGTCCACTTCGTTCCTCTGCCCAAGCTCCCGTCTGCCTTGGAAACCGCACAACTCATCACACAGCATGTATTCCGGCTCCACGGTATCCCCCTGGACATTGTGTCGGACCGGGGCCCCCAGTTCATCTCCCAGGTCTGGAAGGCGTTCTGCCGTGAGCTGGGTGCTGCGGTCAGCCTGACGTCAGGGTACCATCCCCAGTCCAATGGCCAGACGGAGAGGGCGAACCAGGACCTTGAGGCGGCTCTCCGTTGCGTCTGTTACCAGCGACCTTCGTCCTGGGCCGCCCAGCTGCCCTGGGTGGAGTACGCTCACAATTCGCTGGTGAGCTCTGCTACGGGGGTGTCGCCGTTTGAGGCGTCGTTGGGGTTCCAACCACCCCTGTTCCCGGCCCAGGAGGGTGAGGTGGCAGTTCCTTCTGTCCAGGACCACTTGCAGCGGGCCCGCCAGGCCTGGCGGGACACCAGGGAGGCCCTGACCCGCACCGCGGCCCGGAATCGGCAGTTGGCGGATCGTCGTCGTGCTCCAGCTCCCCCGTACCAACCGGGCCAGAAGGTCTGGCTCTCCTCCAAGGATCTCCCGCTGCAGGCGGTCAGCAGGAAGCTGGCCCCGCGCTACATCGGCCCCTACGAGGTGGAGCGCATCATCAACCCCAGCGCCGTCCGCCTCAAGCTGCCGCCCGCGCTGAAGGTGCATCCTGTCTTCCACGTCTCCTTGCTGAAGCCGGTTGCCTCCAGCGATCTGTGCCCTCCGGCCGACCCCCCTCCGCTCCCGCGTCTTGTCGACGGCCATCCGGCTTATACTGTCCGGCGGTTGCTGGACGTTCGCCGGCGGGGTCGGGGTTTCCAGTACCTCGTGGACTGGGAGGGGTATGGGCCTGAGGAGCGTTCGTGGGTTGCCCCGTCCTTGATTCTGGACCCCGACCTGTTGGTTGACTTTTATCGGGACTTCCCGGACAAGCCTGGTCGGCCGCCGGGTGGCGTCCGTTGAGGGGGGGGTACTGTGAGGGTCATGTGGCTGCACTGGCTGATTGGCCTACGACTCACACCTGGTTGCTGCCTCTCAGCCCAGACACACCTGAGGCTGATTACGACCGGCCTTCATAAGCCCTGCTCCGCCCGCTGCTC
Organism: Brachionichthys hirsutus; assembly: GCF_040956055.1. Classification (NCBI taxonomy): domain Eukaryota; kingdom Metazoa; phylum Chordata; class Actinopteri; order Lophiiformes; family Brachionichthyidae; genus Brachionichthys; species Brachionichthys hirsutus. Next base: position 13,146,330 of record NC_090909.1, read on the forward strand.
CTAGTCGGACTATTTTTCATGGATCGTGTCCCTGCTTACAGAACGTCTTTCTGCCGCTCCTCATCCCTGGGATCTGCCTTTGTTAGAGTTTGTATTTTGAGCTTGCTTATTTGCTTTGTTCTTTTGGCTGTGTCTTTTTGTTTAACCAGATATTTTCGTTGGGCTCCAGCCACCCGGTAACCCGTGCGCAGCTCCGGGATAGTGACTCAACTGATGAACATTCCAGTAAAGCTTATAGTCACGTTTGTACTGTCTCCGTCCTCTGTTTCTTGGGGTCCTCTCGCACCAGTCCGTAACAGTGGTTAAAGTCTCCAGCTACAATCACAGCGGCCTCTGGATTAGCGTCCATCTGGCTGCTAACCAGGCAGTACAGCTCCTCCAGCGCTAGCTTAGCATTAGCACGCGGTGGTATGTAGGCCGCTATGATCACAGCGGAGCTGAGTTCTCTAGCCGGTTTAAACGGTCTGCATTTCACTGCAAGATATTCCAGGTCGGGGGAGCAGAATGTTCCGATCACGTTCGTAGCAGAACACCACAAGTTGTGAACGTACAGCGCCAAACCTCCGCCTTTGGCCTTGCCTGAAGCTGCAGTCCGGTCGGCGCGGAGCAGCGAGCGGCCCGCTAGCTCCACCGCTGCGTCGGGGATGTTGGCGTCCAGCCAGGTCTCGGTGAAGATCGCCACGCAGCTATCGGTCCGCTTTGAGACGATCCTCAGCCGTATTTCGTCCATCTTGTTGACGAGCGACCTGGTGTTGGCGAGGAAGATGCTGGGTAGCGCCGGTCTGTGTGGGTTAGCACGTAGCCTAGCCCGCACGCCGCCCCGCTTACCCCGCTTTTGTTTACGGTATCTTCTTCGCCTCCTCGGCCACAGCGGTGGGATAGTGGGGGGCTCCGATGTTCGCTGGAGCTCGGGAGGGATAAAATCCAAAATAGACGGTATTCCAACCTGGTTTTTCCCCAATTCCCACAGTTCAGCGCTTCCAGACTGGATGAGGGCCTGGATTGAGGGGACTGAGGGCAGAGCTGCATTGACTATTTTAAATGCCAGGAAGGAAGAAAGAACACCTTCTTCCTGGACATTTTGCTAGCCTAAAATGGCTCAGGGTAGAAGACAGGGTTAAACAACTCAAAATGGGATTGGCATTTAAAATAGTCAATGCAGCTCTGCCCTCAGTCCCCTCAATCCAGGTGGGTCATGGGCCCCAGATTGAGGAGTAGCCAAATCAGTTTGTTTTGGGAGGTTTGGAGCCTGGTTTTCAGGGACACTTTGATGTTTGAATACCAGGAGGTGCTAGCATAGTCAAAGAGGGGCTGAACGAGGCTCCAGCAAGAGTCCGGAGACAAAAGCAGACATTCTGCCCAAAAATCTTGTTCTTTGATTGAATCGGAGTCGAAGGCTGAGTCGAACGGAGTCTCCGTAAAAGTTGGGGGGAAGGCATGTCCGATGGGGAGGGAAGGTATGCTCTGATGGGGGGGCATGTTCCCGAGGGGGAGGTTTTCAGGGAAGTAATGATTGTTAAAAACATTTGTGCTTTGAGATGAGAAATATGGAACCGATATCATCTCCAATCTCAGAGGTCCAACTGAGGACAACTAAATTGGTCTCTGTCCGGGACCATGTTGACCCCCCCTGTGAGGATCATTAACAGCATCCATGGTGACCTGCTGCAGCACACAGAAAGATGATGCTTCAGCAGGGGACACAGTTTGCTTCGTTTATTGGTGCATCCACTAGATAATGTAATCCAAAGGCAAAGACACCTTTCAGCTGGAGGACACTGAGTGGACACTTGACCTCCCATTGTTAATGGACATTATGGGACACTGAACCCTTTGAACTGTGAGCTCCAAGGCAAAGATAAGACATGAAAAGTGAATACGATGAACATTTACCGAGTGAGAAGCTGAAGACAAAGCTGAAAGACGAAGCTGAAGACGAAGCTGAAAGACAAAGCTGAAAGACAAAGCTGAAAGACGGTGCAGAAAGACGGTGCAGAAAGACGAAGCTGAAAGACGGTGCAGAAAGACGAAGCTGAAAGACGAAGCTGAAAGACGGTGCAGAAAGACGAAGCTGAAAGACGGTGCAGAAAGACGGTGCAGAAAGACGAAGTTGAAGGACGGTGCAGAAAGACGAAGCTGAAAGACGAAGCTGAAAGACAAAGCTGAAAGACAAAGCTGAAAGACGGTGCAGAAAGACGAAGCTGAAAGACGAAGCTGAAAGACGAAGCTGAAAGACGAAGCTGAAAGACGGTGCAGAAAGACGGTGCAGAAAGACGGTGCAGAAAGACGAAGCTGAAAGACTGTGCAGAAAGACGAAGCTGAAAGACGAAGCTGAAAGACGGTGCAGAAAGACGGTGCAGAAAGACGAAGCTGAAAGACGGTGCAGAAAGACGAAGCTGAAAGACGAAGCTGAAAGACGGTGCAGAAAGACGGTGCAGAAAGACGAAGCTGAAAAACGGTGCAGAAAGACGAAGCTGAAAGACGAAGCTGAAAGACGAAGCTGAAAGACAAAGCTGAAAGACAAAGCTGAAAGACAAAGCTGAAAGACAAAGCTGAAAGACAAAGCTGAAAGACAAAGCTGAAAGACAAAGCTGAAAGACAAAGCTGAAAGACAAAGCTGAAAGACAAAGCTGAAAGACAAAGCTGAAAGACAAAGCTGAAAGACAAAGCTGAAAGACAAAGCTGAAAGACAAAGCTGAAAGACAAAGCTGAAAGACAAAGCTGAAAGACAAAGCTGAAAGACAAAGCTGAAAGACAAAGCTGAAAGACAAAGCTGAAAGACAAAGCTGAAAGACGGTGCAGAAAGACGGTGCAGAAAGACGAAGCTGAAAGACGAAGCTGAAAGACGGTGCAGAAAGACGAAGCTGAAAGACGAAGCTGAAAGACGGTGCAGAAAGACGAAGCTGAAAGACGGTGCTTCTGCATCTGAGACTTTTGAAACGTTCTTGGCCAGAGTTTTATGAGCTTGACAGTGTGTCATTCACTTCTGTCCAGTGTCAAGGTCACAACACACTGGTGAAGGTCACCAGATGGACAAAGGTGTTTGTTTATAATGTAACAAATGTTTTAAATGTGATGAGAAGCCAAGAAGCAGGTCTCAGCTTCAGAAAGATACGTCAGCAGCAAATCTGTTCAGTCCTCCTTTTACAGGAGGAGGAAGAGGAGGAGGAAGACGTTAAGCTGACACCTTCCTCTCACAGACAGAACCGCTCAGTGGACACTGGGACGGATGTTTCAGCAGGTAAACTCCACCCAGTATCCGCCACCGTCTGGAACCGATGGACTTGTTTGACAGACAGGTGGACTGGAGGCTGACTGACCTCAGACCTGCACTCGGACCAGGTGCTGTATCTCCACCTGTAGCAGGGCTTCACCAGGCAGGGCTTCCACTGCTCCATCTGGGGTGGACACGGCCTCCCGTCCCCCTGGGGGGCCTGCATCACGGCCCGCCTCCTCCACAGCGTTCCTGCAGAGGAGCAGATAAAAACATTCATTTCTTTACCGGGACATTGACTGGAATGCTAACAGGTGTGAGCGTCGCTAAGCTGAGGGAGAGGAGGTGCTCCTCTCGCGGGTCAAGGTGACCTCTGGGCCTTTGATCTAAGGAGCTGCAGCTCCTCCCAAGTAAAAGCTGCTGTTTGACTGATGGATGCAGACTGAGGAAGGCAAGGTCTTCTCTGACTCCATCTAACGGCCGTCGTGTCAGGCTGACGGCACGAACCCGGGAAACAAGACGGAAGCGATGGGGGCGTCGACCCTGGAGGAGCCTTCCAAAGCCTTCACAAATAAAACTGATGTCATGGGAATGCAATTCTAACAATAAGTTCCAGTTTATGACGCAAGGAACAAAAAGGCAGCGGCCTGAGGAGGAGCAGGCCCGGCGGGGCGAGGGCCGCCTTCAACCTCAGTGGGCGGAGCTTTTCAGTGATGCTGGGGGTTACACACCTTTTACAGCAACCTGCAGTTCACAGCGGAGCTCCAGCAGCTTCGTTCTTTTACTACAGTCATTCAGGTATTTATGTACTTCCTGTTCCACACATTCTGTGCATGCTGTGTGCGTTTAGGAGTTGGGATGACTTCATCTCCCGCTCGCGTTTCGACTCGAGACTTTTCCTGATCCATCATTCCACCTACTTTTGTTGGACTCGATGATTAAATGTGTCGGAGAATAAATCTATCTTGTTTTAAAAGTCGGGGAATTATTTAGCAAAACGTCATTAGTTTTAGTCGTTAGCTTCATTTATGATGCCGTGTTGGGGCCATTCATCAAAGACTTAAGGACAAGGATGTGTCTCAAAGGAACCAGGGTTCTACCCAGGGTTCCACCAAACCAAACACTAAATGCATCCCATCATAGCTTCTCCTCAAAGTGTGTATTGCATTGCAGCACAACAAATAAGCAAACACAGAAATCATGTGTGTACTATTCCTGGCTCAGGAACACAGAGCAGCTCCTCCAGTGGTGAGGACAGCCATGATGGACGGCTCAGAGACAGTGGTGAGGACAGACATGATGGACGGCTTAGAGACAGTGTCTCTGAGGAAAAGACAGGAGGCGGAGCTAGAAGTGGAGGAGATGAAAATGCTGAGGTTCTCCTTGGTAGTGTCCAGGTTGGACAGGATTAGGAATGAGACAATAAGAGGGACAGTGAAGGTTAGACGTTTTGGAGACAAGGTCAGAGACCAGACTTTGATGGTTTGGACATGTCCAGAGGAGAGACAGGGACTATATCGGTAGAAGGACGATGCAAAGGACAGAACTAGAGGACGACCCAGGAGAAGAGACATGGACGTAGTGAAGGAGGACGATGCAAAGGGCAGGACTAGAGGACAACCCAGGAGAAGAGACATGGACGTAGTGAGGGAGGACGATGCAAAGGGCAGGTTGAAGTGGAGAAGGTTGGGTTGCTGTGGCAACCCCTGTTATGGCCCGTTCCCTCCCTGCCTGACCCATTTGGCCACTCCCTGGAGCAGCTGGCAGAGAGGGAGGGTCGTTAAGGTGAAGCTGAGACACCTGCCAAGGTGTCCCTCGCGGGACACGAAGAAAGAAAACAAACTGCTGCCCGTCAAATGGTGAATACGCTCCTCTGTCGGGTTTGTAACTCTGATAGTGATGAAGTGCGTGCCTCAGCTTCATCGTCCCTGAACACACGTCTGTAGCCATACCTCCCAGCCCACAGCTGCGGGTGCATCCCGTCCACGGCGACCAGTCCGACAGCTGACAGTTGACAGGGCACTCCACAACACAGGACGAATTCATCGGCCACGTCCTCTCCAGACCCAGCTGACCGAGGAAAACACGGTTTAACTTCATTAGAACTTTTTACAGTACAAAAAAAAAATGCTTGACCTGGAAAGTCCACAAGACAAACCTCCCTGCAGAACCTGAGGTCGACGGATTTACTATCGCTGCGCACACAGTCGAGCATGCGCGTTCTGATGCCGCTTCCACACGCTGCCCGGTCACTGAGCTGACAGGTGCTCCAGTCTGGAGAGAGATGTGTCATCAGCAAACGTCAGATCAGCCCGATTATCCGATGATGCTTCCCCGGCAGCAGCCTCACCGGTGATGTTGTACGAGTAGTGGAAGCAGTTGCTGTTATGCTTGCAGGGCTCTGTCTCTTTATTGGGAGGACATGACTTGTCCTGCCCGGGCTGGCGCAGTGTACGAGCAGTCCTCCCCCGAGAATGGTTCCCGTTACATGGCTGAAGAGCAGAAGGAAGAATCGCGATGAGCACGTGACAAACAAATACAAGTGTTCATTGTCTGTAACTTGCTCAAGCATTGCATCGGCCCCTCAGTCGAACACCAACGGAATCCTGATCCGGCTCGTTGTCTTGTAACAAATGAAGACAAGCTTCACTTTCATTGGCTGCTGCTTGGTTTAATCATAATAATAATAATAATAGTTGAATAAGACCTTCTTGTCTTATTACAGAGAGTTAAAGAGACGTCTCATTGGATCAGGGTTTCAGAACTATGATCCCCCAATGAAAATTACTTTTTGGATGAAGCTTTTGTTTCATGGTCATTTAGTAGAGCAACATATTTAAGTCATTCTTATTGTGTACATATTGACTGGTGGGAGAGCTTGTGCCGGGATCTGTCTTTTGGTGTGCCACTTCTCTAACTCTGGGCTACCTGTGGCTCGAGCGTTCGCCCCCGGTCGGCGGGGGCCCTCCCTGATGCTGGACAAGCTTTGATCACAGGATGCACGTGTTGTGTCTCACATCAGAGTGATGACAGGTACCTCCAGTACGGGGTACAAGCTAAGTTGGCTATTTCTCCTCCATGACGACAAATGAGAGGAATTAGCCCTTGTGTGGCCTCGATGCTGGATCGGTGCCACACACTGAAGCTTTTCATTTGCTTCTGTCATGTTTCATTTGTGTAGACCGATTGTTGCTAACACAGCTAGTAGAAAACTACTCAACACATGCCATCAGAATGATGTGGGAGCATCATAATGAGGTTGGGGCATCATAATGAGGTTGTAATGTCAGAATGAGGTTGGAGCATCAGAATGAGGTTGGGGCGCTAGAATGAGCGTTAGAATGAGGCTGGAGCGTCAGAATGAGGTTGGGGCATCAGAATGAGGTTGTAATGTCTGAATGAGGTAGGAATGTTAGAACGAGGCTGGAGCGTCATAATGAGGTTGGAGCATCAGAATGAGCGTTAGAATGAGGTTGGGGCACCAGAATGAGAGTTAGAATGAAGTTGGGGCATCAGAATGAGGTTGGAGCATCAGAATGAGCGTTAGAATGAGGCTGGAGCGTCAGAATGAGGTTGGAGCATTAGAATGAGCATTAGAATGAGGCTGGACCATCAGAATGAGGTTGGGGCATCAGAATGAGGTTGGGGTGCTAGAATGAGCGTTAGAATGAGGTTGGGGCTTCAGAATGAGGTTGTAATGTCTGAATGAGGTAGGAATGTTAGAATGAGGCTGGAGCGTCATAATGAGGTTGGAGCGTCAGAATGAGGTTGGGGCATCAGAATGAGGTTGGAGTGTCATAATGAGGTTGGGGCATCAGAATGAGGTTGTAATGTCTGAATGAGGTAGGAATGTTAGAACGAGGCTGGAGCGTCATAATGAGGTTGGAGCATCAGAATAAGGTTGGGGCATCAGAATGAGGTTGGAGCATCAGAATGAGCATTAGAATGAGGTTGGGGCACCAGAATGAGCGTTAGAATGAGGTTGGGGCATCAGAATGAGGTTGGAGCATCAGAATGAGCGTTAGAATGAGGCTGGAGCGTCAGAATGAGGTTGGAGCATTAGAATGAGCATTAGAATGAGGCTGGACCATCAGAATGAGGTTGGGGCGCTAGAATGAGCGTTAGAATGAGGTTGGGGCTTCAGAATGAGGTTGTAATGTCTGAATGAGGTAGGAATGTTAGAATGAGGCTGGAGCGTCATAATGAGGTTGGAGCGTCAGAATGAGGTTGGGGCATCAGAATGAGGTTGGAGCATCAGAATGAGGTGGGAGCATCAGACTGAGGTTGGGGCACCAGAATGAGCGTTAGAATGAGGCTGGAGCATTAGAATGAGGCTGGAGCGTCATAATGAGGTTGGAGCATTAGAATGAGGTTGGAGCATCAGAATGAGGTGGGAGCATTAGAATGAGGTTGTAATGTCTGAATGAGGCTGGAGCGTCATAATGAGGTTGGAGCATTAGAATGAGGTTGGAGCGTCAGGCACGGACCGCTGACTGAGGATGCATCGCTCTAACACAGTGCATCATTCACGACAGCATGTGCTGTGGCCTGAGCTGGTTGAAGATTCAACCTCCAGCTGCTATCAGGACGCGCACACAACACAGACTCATTCCAGCTGTTTGAGGGCATCCTGCATGCAGATGTAACTCAGACTGCAATGTGAGAACAGCAAGGCAACAACCTCCGATCATAAATGTCTGAATATCCCATCAATTTATTGCACCTTTTTACCATCTAAAGAAAAGCAGCACAGTCAGTCCTACCAGTGGACATGGGCTCCAGGCTCCCCAGTCCGATAACACGCAGTCCTCCGGGCAGGGCAGGAGGCTGCTGCGGGCCCCCAGGGGCATGTCCTCTGGATCACACAGATAATCCTCCACGTGATCAGCCGGTCCGTCTATCGTGTTCAGCATGCATCTGGAACAAAGGGGTTCAGGAAAGCTTGAGTGTCCGCACGGCCAAAAGTCCATGACTACTGCTGGACTGTCTTCTTGTCCCCTGAGGGGTCGCAACAGCAACCCAACCTTCTCCACTTCACCCTGTCCTCCCCATCAATGCCAATCGGTGAATTCCTGATTTGTTCCATCTTACCTGACCTTCCTGGTCTGCACACCTTGGCCACAGTTATCCTTCAGTTGCACATTGCTGACCTTCCACACACTCCAGGGCTCTGCCAGCCAGATGTACTGCCCACAGTCACTGAGGCAGGGCACCACCTCATACACCTGGCACAAAGTAACGCCACACCCGTTTGACAGGAAAACGCTTTATGTACTCAAGGTCTGGTATTGCAGTTTTCAGTACAAACATTTATCGACATGAAGAAAGATTTGTGAGAAACAGAACCTTCATGAGATTATCATGTGCAGGACTTTCCCTTTCCCTCACTTCCCTTCCTGAAGGTGTAAAACGGTGCATTTACCTGAGCCTGGGGGTGGAAACAGACAGATAATGTGTCATTCGGGAAATAAAAGCAGCTTCTTTCCAAAGACATGAATCTATCGGTGAGCACATCACGTGGTATACCTGGTTGACGTGGTCCAGCTTCGGGCACGGGCGCCCCCCATTGTAGGGCTTCTCCCGGAGCCATTTAGAGCGAACTTTGACCCCACTGCCGCATGACTTGCTGCAGCGTGACCAGTTAGACCACTCGCTCAGTTTGCAGTCAGATGGACAGGGGATGATGCACGCCTCCTCGATGTACCCTACAGCCAATCACAGAACACGCTTCAAAACGCCATCACGGCCCTCTTCAGAGCAGCCAATCAGTTTATACAACGTCGTCCTATAACTGTCATTGATTGGCATCAAGTCCAGAACGAGACGAAACAAAATGTTTCATTCTGATCGCTGATCATGATTTATGCTTCCTGTCATCATTTGTCTGCTCTATCGGCCCTTCAGCCGCTCTGTCATTGTGTCAGGTTCAACCTCGCCTGCCATTAGATAGAATGTTAGAGGACAAGTACAGTCAAACAGTAGCATGTATTACAGTACAAGTACAGTCAAGTACAGTCAAATTGTGCCAAAATTCCTGTGTGGCTTGTGTTGCACCTCGCCTGGACCCTCGCACACGCGGCTCCCGATGTTCCCTCCCGACTCCAATATGGAAGGGAGCTTCTTCTACAGTGGAACACCCATGACCGTCCAGCTGATCTCAAACAGATACAGTTGACCGGATTACAGGGACTGATTTCCCAAGGACCCCCCCGGCAGCCGAGCTCGGAGAATCAGGAAACGAGGAAGGAGAAGCGGCGCTCGTGTGCGTCCTCAGAAACCAGCCACTTTCTCGGATCCCGCTACCATCTATCATCCTCTCCAACGTCCAGTCCCTGCGGAATAAAACCGACGAACTCCACGCTCAAGCCCGTTTCAGTCACCATTTCCGGGATGCCTGCATGCTAGCCTTCACTGAGACCTGGCTGTCTGAAAGGGACTCGGACGGAGACCTGGCGACGGACGGATTCGGGGCTCCTATACGGCTGGACAGAGACCCTGCTAGAACAGGCAAGTCATCTGGGGGTGGAGTGTGTCTATATATTAACCAGCGCTGGTGTAAATCCGTCACTGTCCGGGAGAGACTCTGCACTGCGGACATCGAACTGCTCTCGAGAGAAACGCCTGTGAGCAAATACACCGGGTCACACAGAGGCTGCAAACGATCTCGCCAGACGCTCCTCACATCATCCTCGGTGACATGAACCACTGGACCCTGAAGATCACGCTGAGAGACTTCCACCAGTACGTCACATGCCCCACCAGGCACAACAAAACCATCGACCTCTGTTATAGCAACATCAAGGATGCATAAAAGTCCATCCCCCTCCCCCCCCCCCCGGGTTCCTCCGACCATAACTGCATCCATCTGATCCCTGTGTACCGCACCGTCCTGAAGCGGTTCGGCTGAACGGGTATAACTCCGACTCTGAGCTGGCTCTTACTTCTTCGTAAGATTTGACGTCTCTGATTTTATCGATAAACATAGAGAGTTAAAAGAATGTCTCATTTCTGCTCCTCCTCAGAACCCTTTCTTTGGTGAAAACGACGTCATCCAGTGTTTCAGAAAATGTAAGCAGAAAAAAAGTCCTGGCCCGGACCACATCAGTGGTCGACTGTTAAAAACTTGTGCTGAGCAGCTCGGCCCTATTTTTACTTACATTTTTAACATGTCCCTGTCCCAGCAGAAGGTGCCGTCTTCATGGAAGCGCTCTGTGGTGGTGCCTGTTGCCAAAACCAGCAAACCGACCACACTCAGTAACCTCCGGCCGGTGGCGCTAACGTCTACGGTCATGAAGCAGTTTGAGAAACTGGTGAAAGCAGAGCTTTCATCTAAAACTGAGGACCTGCTGCACCCCCTTCAGTTTGCTTACAGAGCTGACAGGGGGGTACAAGACGCCACTGCTACACTGCTCAACCTTGTGTACAAGTACCTAGAAGGGAACAGGAACCACGCCAGACTGCTCTTTGTGGACGTCTCATCGGCCTTTAACCCGATCCAGCCTCATCTCTTAGCTGATAAACTGCTTCACTCGTTCGGTTTGGACGCTTGTCTTGTTGGGTTTGGACGCTTGTCTTGTTGGGTTTGGATGCTTGTCTTGTTGGGTTTGGACGCTTGTCTTGTTGGGTTTGGACGCTTGTCCTGTTGGGTTTGGACGCTTGTCCTGTTGGGTTTGGACGCTTGTCTTGTTCGGTTTGGACGCTTGTCTTGTTGGGTTTGGACGCTTGTCCTGTTGGGTTTGGACGCTTGTCTTGTTGGGTTTGGACGCTTGTCCTGTTGGGTTTGGACGCTTGTCTTGTTGGGTTTGGACGCTTGTCCTGTTGGGTTTGGACGCTTGTCTTGTTGGGTTTGGACGCTTGTCTTGTTGGGTTTGGACGCTTGTCCTGTTGGGTTTGGACGCTTGTCCTGTTGGGTTTGGACGCTTGTCTTGTTGGGTTTGGACGCTTGTCTTGTTGGGTTTGGACGCTTGTCCTGTTGGGTTTGGACGCTTGTCCTGTTGGGTTTGGACGCTTGTCCTGTTGGGTTTGGACGCTTGTCTTGCTGGCTGGATCCTTGACTTCCTGACTAACAGATCACAGCAGGTACGAGTGAATGGAACACTGTCCAGCCTCCTCCCATCCTCCACAGGCTCACCTCAAGGCTGTGTTCTGTCTGCTCTCCTGTTCATCCTGCACACCAACGACTGTCTGAGCCGCCATGAGGACAGATTCATCGTTAAGTACGCTGACGACTCCGTCATCGTCAGCCTGCTCAGCGATGTTTGTTTTGTTGATGTTTGTTTTTGTCTGCTCCTGCTCTGTCTTGCTATCACTTCCCATCCATCTCCTTCTTTTTGACTCGTCTCCGACCTGCCATTCTCTCTCTCTCTCTCTCTCTCTCGCTCTCTCTCTCTCTCAACCCAGCCGGTCAGACAGATGGCCGTCCACCATGAGCCTAGGTTCTGTCCAAGGTTTCTGCCTGTTAAAGGGAAGTTGTTCCTTGCCTCCGTTGCCAGACTGCTTGCTCTTGTGGGTCAAGTTGGGTTCTGTCTTTCCCTGCTAATCCTGTAAAGCCTTGAGATGACTTCCTGTTGTGATCTGGCGCTATAGAAATAAACCTGAATTGAATTGAATTGATGATGAAATCAGTCATGGACAGGTCTTAGATAATTTTACAACCTGGTGTACGGAAGCATTCCTCCAGATACAAGCTGGCGGCGCCCGTGCGTGCAGCGGCTCCATGCTCTCCGGTCTCCTAATCTCATTGTGTAGCTATTATGCCATGACAATAAAGGCTTTCTATTCTATTCTATTCTATTCTATTCTAGATCAATGCTTCTAAGACAAAGGAGGTGTGTATCGACTTCAGGCGTCCATCCCCTGTTCCTCCTTGCAGTACTATTAACAACCACCCAGTGGAGCTGGTGCCCAAATACAAATATCTGGGCACCGTAATCGACAGCAAACTCAAATTTGATGTGAACTGTGAGACGCTCTGCAAGAAAGGCCAGCAGCGACTCTTCTGTCTGAGGAAGCTCGCTGAGTTCCAGGTGGACAGGAGCCTGATGAAGATGTTTTATTGTGCCTTCATCGAATCCGTCCTCACGTTCTCTGCTATCTGTTGGCATGGTAGCCTCGCCATCAAGGACAAAACCTGCCTTAGAAACATCGTCCGTGTAGCATCGAAGGTAGCCGGGGTGAACTTCAGCAGTCTGGATGAAGTTCTTCAGCTTCACCTGCTGAAGAAAGCCAAGTCGATTCGCAGGAACACAAATCATCCCCTAAATCAGGAATATAAGCTGCTCCCATCGGGGGCTCGACTGGCACTCCCCCCGGTTACTAGAAATAGATAAAAGTTCTCTTTTGTCCCACTCTCCATCAGGGCCCTGAATGCCACAGAAAGGAGGTGACACTGCTAGTGTTTATGTATGGACGTAACCGGTTTGCTCTGTTTACACTGGTTTTATCACGTACAATATTTAAAACCTTTACAACGATGCTGCTCTACTTTGTGCCTTATATGGTTAGTATGAATGAGTGTGTGGAGAAAAGTGAGTGTGAGCGGGTAAAGTACGGTGTATCTGAGCTTTTGAGCGTCAACGATGCTCAATCGACGACTATTCCACCAACTCTCAGAGCCACGCTGGGAAGGCTACAGCTCCTGAGGACATCGGGCTGGCGCAGCAGAGTTCAGCGGCCCAGAGGCAGGCGGAGACGGTGTGCCCGGAAGCAGAAGAGGGGCAAGCGGGGCGGCCTGCTAGCTAGGCTAAAGGCTAACCCGACTCGCCCGGCTGCTCCATCGCTCTTTCTGGCTAACGTTTGCTCGCTGGATAACAAGATGGACCTTCTGCGGCTGCGACTAAACACCTACAGAGAGATGCGGGATTGCTGCGTGCTTCTTCTGACGGAAACGTGGCTAAATAACAATGTGCCGGACTCCGCCGTTCAGATCGACGGTCTGCTACTCTTTCACGCGGATCGTAACCATCTGTCGGGGAAGACGCGAGGAGGAGGCCTCTGCGTCTATATCAACAGAGGTTGGTGCACGAACTGTTCCGTGGTTAGCAGCCACTGTTCTGAGGCGGTAGAACACATGACGATCAGATGCCGGCCCCACTATCTGCCACGGGAGTTCACAGCCGTGTTCGTCGTAGCTGTTTACATCCCCCTGAGCGCTAATGCTAACGAGGCGCTACGTGAGCTACACGACGACATTGGCAAACAGCAACACAAGCACCCGGAGGCGCTCTACGTGGTTGCAGGAGACTGCAACCACGTCCGTCAACCTGACGGACATTTTGCCACGGTTCCACCAGCATGTCACCATTGCAACCCGGGGGAACAACACGCTCGACCGGGTGTATAGGAACCGCAAGGACAGCTACAGGGCTACCCCCCGTCCCCCACCTCGGCCTCTCTGACCACATCTCCATCATGCTGGTCCCTTCCTACCGTCCTGTGTGCAGGTCCGCTCGCCCAACACAGAAATCCACCACTGTGTGGCCCGGTGACGCTGCCTCAAAGCTGCAGGACTGCTTTGAGCGGACTGAATGGCAGATCTTCAGGGAAGCGGCAACATATGCTGGAGACGTGGACCTGGAGGAGTACACATCATCTGTCCTGGGCTTCATCAGCAAATGTGTTGAGGATGTGACCACCACCAGAACAGTCACTATTCACCCCAACCAGAAACCATGGCTGAACGGTGAAGTTCGCTCGCTCCTGAAAGCCCGGGAATCAGCATTCAGGTCTGGTGATGCTCCAGCACTCAGAGCGGCGAGGAGAAGCTTGATATCGGGGGTAAAGAGGGCCAAAGCCTCCTATGCTCGGAGAATAGAGGGTCATTTTGCTTCCAACGACCCCCGGAGCATGTGGAAGGGCATCAGTACCATCACGGACTACAAAAATAGAGTCATGGAGTGCCCCAGGGACCCGTCTCTTCCTGATGCCCTTAACACCTTCTACGCTCGCTTTGAGGCTTCCAACACGTCACCCTGCACAAAGCTCACGCTTCCACCAGGTGAGCTGCCCCTCAGTCTGGCTGCTGAGGATGTGATGAGGTCCCTGCGGAAGATCAACCCCCGCAAGGCTGCAGGCCCAGACAACATCCCGGGCCGGGTTCTGAGGGACTGTGCCGATCAGCTCTTCGAGGTGTTGACTGACATCTTCAACCCCTCATTGTCCCAGGGCTCAGTGCCGACGTGTCTGAAGACAGCCACCATCATCCCTGTCCCCAAGACCTCCACCGTTTCATGCCTGAACGACTGTCGGCCGGTTGCTCTGACTCCGATAGTCATGAAGTGCTTTGAGCGGCTGGTGATGGGGCACATTAAGGACAGCGTCGATGACAGCGTGGACCCCCATCAGTATGCGTACCGGAGGAACCGCTCCACTGACGATGCAATCGCTTCCGTGGTTCACGAGGCCCTGAGTCACCTGGAGACCAGAGACGCTTATGCCAGGCTGCTGTTTCTGGACTTCAGCTCGTCATTCAACACCATCATCCCGCAGACTCTGGTCAACAAACTGGTGACACTGGGGCTGAGCCCATCGATGTGCAACTGGGTCCTGGACTTCCTGACAAACCGGCCGCAGACTGTGAGAATCCGCAACATCTCCTCCTCCCCCATCATCCTCAACACCGGCTCGCCTCAAGGACGCGTTCTGAGCCCTCTGCTGTTCACCCTGCTGACGTATGACTGCAAAGCCAAGTACCCGAGCAGTCATATCGTCAAGTTCGCAGACACAGCAGTGGTGGGACGCATCCTCAACAACGACGAGTCGGAGAACATGCAGGAGGTGGAACATCTGGTGCAGTGGTGCAGAGAAAACAACCTCTGCATCAATGTGAAGAAAACAAAGGAGATGTTTGTGGATTACAGGAAAGGAGGCTACACCCCCCCTCCCCTCTACATCGGAGGAGCGGCTGTCGAGGTGGTCCAGAGCATCAGGTACCTGGGCGTGCACATCGCCAGCGACCTAACATGGAGGACCAACTCAGCCGCCTTAGTGAAGAAGGCCCACCAGCGCCTCTACTTTCTGAGGAGGCTGAGGCGAGCAGGTATGGGCTCCCCTGTCCTGGCGTCCTTCTGCAGGTGTGCGGTGGAGAGTGTCCTCCCATCATGCATCACGGTGTGGTACGGCAGCTGCTCTGCTGCAGACAGGAAGGCCCTGCAGACAGGAAGGTCCTGCAGCGGGTGGTAAAATCGGCCCAAAGGACTTCGGAGAGCAGCCTACCCACCGTGAGTGACATTTACAGCAGGAGGTGCAGGAAAAAGGCAACCCGCATCATGAAGGACCCCACCCACCCTGCACATGGACTATTTCCCCCCCTCCCATCTGGGAGGAGGCTGCACCAGGGCCAGAACCACCAGGTTCAAAAACAGTTTCTTCCCTGATGCTGTGAGAGTTATAAACAGTGGATAACTCGGAGGCCAAATTCACTGCTTCCATGTTGGACCCTACTGGGGATCGTGCAATCACTTTTGTCACTTTGTCACTTTTGTGTATATATTTAGTTTAAGTTGAATGAATATGTGTTTGTTGTGTGCCTCGAGCTGGGACCTGAGTGCTGTTTTTCGTTCGTGCATGAGAGTGTCTGAATGACAATAAACATTTCTTGATTCTTGATTCTTGATATGTCCCTTAATTGTGTCTTACGTGTCCCTTAATTGTTGTGGAAAATGTGTGTACAGTAGTCCCTCGATATAATGCGGTTCATCTTCCGCGACTTCGCCGCTTCGCTGAGTTTTTTAATGCAATTTCAGATTTTTTATTTGCACTTGAACGCACCTTGAAAGGGCGCAAGGACGAAGGGGCGCGGTCGGAGGAACTGTGAAATACGCGCGAGTCGCTATTAATCATTTCTTATGTGTTCAACCTCGTAGGTTGATCATTAAAATTAAATTCGTTATTTCTAAAAGCTATCATGTTTATTTGTTAAGCGTTTGTTTTATAGCGCTCTTATTCTCTGTGTACAAAGAGGCTTTTATTTTGTAGGAGCATAAACATCACGTCCCTTTTGGGCTTCGCTACTTCCTGTTAATACATGTAGCCGCTGCCGTTCCGCTGTGCTAAGCTATCCAATAAAGCAGCATGAGAGGCTAAAGACAGCACGAGTAGAATATTTGTTCTTCTGCACTCCAAGCGGCTCTTTCCTCGACCTGCACGCCTTAACATTATTAACAGGAAAACGTTTACTGTACGTACTATATATTTATATTCCTCAAACAAATGTTTAGTTCTGAAAAGGTTTTGATCTTTGGTTTCATTCTATAATACTGAAACAATCTATTTAGATTAATGCCTGACTGTTAAACGTGTATAAAGTGTGTGGTGAGGGGTTTTACAGCCTTAAAACATTTATGTACATGTATAATAATTAAAATAAATAAAGATTACTACATTGCGGATTTCACTTATTGCGGGTTGTTTTTGGAACGTAACCCCCGCGGAAAATGAGGGACTACTGTATATGCTGTAAAACAAATTGCCCTCCGAGGGACAATTCAATAAAAGTGAAGTGAACATCTTGTCCAAGGGGAGCATTTCTAAAAAGCCCTTGCGGTCTTGTTTCCGTTGAAAGTCCTTAGTACATAAATCATTGACATGTAACAATACCAATAAAATACAAATAAATTACTCCACAGATGCAAAATAACAATAAATTACAATAAATTACTAAGGCAATTAATATGTGCAACGTACGTGGACAAAAAAAAGGGGGGGGGGGGGTTGATCCGGAGAGAGTCGTGATGACTATCTCCGTTTCTGTCCCCCTGAAAGGTGTATTTTTAGGGCCGTTTTGAAGGAGGCCAAAGAGGTGCATGTTTTGAGGGCAGGAGTCAAACAGTTCCACCCTTGGGGGGCAGTATTATAAAAAGATGATTTACCCATGTTAGTCCTGTAGGAGGGGGTAATCAGGTTGTTGTTTGAGCTCCCTCTAGTGTTGTGGCTGTGGGTGTCACTAAATCTGTGGAGGTGTTTATTCAGGTATGCAGGGATTGAGGGGACTGAGGGCAGAGCTGCATTGACTATTTTAAATGCCAATCCCATTTTGAGCTGTTTAACCCTGTCTTCTACCCTGAGCCATTTTAGGCTAGCAAAATGTCCAGGAAGAAGGTGGGTCATGGGCCCCAGATTGAGGAGTAGCCGAATCAGTTTGTTTTGGGAGGTTTGGAGCCTGGTTTTCAGGGACACTTTGATGTTTGAATACCAGGAGGTGCTAGCATAGTCAAAGAGGGGCTGAACGAGGGCTGCAGCAAGCGTCCGGAGAGCACTTCTGTTGACAAAAGCAGACATTCTGCCCAAAAATCTTGTTCTCTGATTGACTTTTTTGATCACCTTTGTTGCCATACTATCACCAGACAGGTATTTGTCAAGAACACAGCCCAAATAGGTAATCTCTTCTTTGCTGGAGATTACTGTATTATTGACTGTGACCTTGAAAACATTAACATTTATCTCACTTAGAGAGTGTCTTGACACTTGCGCTTCCATGCCTGGAAGCGCACTACGGGCAAAAAAAGCCCGTGAGCTAAAGGCAGCTTTAGGTAAGCCTCGTTTAGAGCGACACATTTTCTGATCAAGAAGAAGAAGGCATTTTCAGATGGAGAAGTCGTCAAAGAAGCAATGTTAATAATTGCTAACACTGTACTGAAAGACGAGAAAAATGGAACCGAAATCCATTTCGGTTTCCATTTTCGCCACTCTCTCCGAAGTCCAACTGGGGGATCTACGATGGCTAGACGAGTGTCAGCTATGTCTGGTAACTTGGTCGATCAGTTGGACCGGAATCTGGCGAAGTGCAGCTGTTGGTTTTTATCCGGATGGTGTTTGACAATTTCTCCACAAGAGTAGAACTCCTGACACTACTGCCCTTAAAGACAACTACGAGAGGAATTTACATTTATTACACGGTGAAGGAGTTTTTGGTGCAGAAAAAGGTACCACTGGAAAAGCTGGTAGCGATTACTACAGACGGGGCTCCTGCTGTGATTGGCCGACATACAGGTTTCATCGCTTCCTGTACGTCCCGAGATGTCTGCATTACCACTGCATCCTTCACCAGCAGGCATTATGTGGTAACGTGATCGGCTTTGGGCACGTGATGACTCCCGTTGTGAAAATCATAAATATCCGCTCCAAAGCAAAACAGCACAGGATTCTCAAGGTGCTATTGGAGGAGATGTCAGCGGAATATGGTGACCTGCTGCAACACACAGAAATCCGATGGCTCAGCAGAGGACGAGTTTTACTTCGTTTTTTGTCACTTTTGGGTGAAATTAAAGAGTTCATGCAGTCCAAAGGCGAAGACATCTCACTGCTAGAGGACACAGAGTGGACACTTGACCTTGCATTTTTGACGGACATTACTGGGAGACTAAACCACTTGAACTGCGAGCTGCAAGGCAAAGGTAAGACTGTTGTCGATATAAGTGTTTTAAATGCATTTAAAGCCTAAATGAACGCTTTCTCTGCGGATTTACAGAGAAAAAAGGTTCTGCACTTTCCCTCTGTGCAGTCGGTGCTGAAAGACAATGCTTCTGCATCTGAGATATTTGACAAAGTGGCAGAAAAGTACATTGAAGTCATAAACAGACTTGGGCAAGAGTTTGAGAATAGGTTTTGTGACCTTAATCAGCTTGAGCCATGTGCGTTATTCATTTCCAATCCTTTCATCAATGGGAACACAACATGCTTTGCTGAGCAACTAAGTGCAACGTTCAACTTGGATGCTGGACAGGTGGAGATTGAAATCATAACATTGCAAAATGACCTCCACCTCAAAGCCTACCAGGCAGAAGTACAGTGGGGTATGCACCGCAGCTATGGTGGCCAGCCTGTTTGGTTCAAACCTATCAACCTGATAACTTTTTGAAACATGCTGCAACTAGTTCATGATTTGTCAGTGGCTAGTGAAAATGGGACATTTTTGCTACGAAATGTAGTGATGTAAGTGATCATCTGAAAATGTAACAATTACTGAGATTAATAGAGATAAAGTGCTGAATATTTATGTCTGTTTCCCACCTTGTTGTCATTGTTGATAATTATTGTGAGAAAGCATTAACGTGATCAGTGTCTTCACATAGATGAGTATCATTAAGGCAAACTGAGCAAACTGTTATTTCAGAAGAGCGTATCAAACTGGTCGTCCTTTGCATGAATCGGTACCCAGAAAGTAGCCCTCGGCTTCAGGAAGGTTGGTGACCTCTGGATTAGACCTTTTGGGATTAGACCGATCAAACAGCAAACGCAGACACCCGCTCCCATCGATGCGTCGCTGGCCTTCTTATTTCCCAGATGTCAACTAAAACGGCGCTTTGATTCGTAATTCCTTTCTTCCTTACAGGGAAATTCTGTGCAATGTTTCTAGTCTTCTCCGATGCTGCCCAGCAGATTCCGACTGCTTGCTGTGTCGGGTTCCCTCTGATCAACCGATGCTTGACCCTGAGCCGGGTCGAGTGTGGTCAGCCTGAGACATCTATTGGTTACATTGTAACCGTTGTCCTCTGAGTAGTGATCAATTCAACTACAAAGAAAACCGGAGAAGCCGGAGAACATACGAATTCCACACAGAAGCGGCCCAAGTTGGATTCGAACCTGTGATCTTCTTGCTGTGAGGCAACAGTGCTACCCACTGTGCCACCGCGCTGCTGATTGGCTTTGAATTCCAGCATATGGTGTTAATAGTCACTTTGATTTCTGTCTGTTTGAACTCAAGTCAACTGGACTTGGAGGTGCAGCTTGGGTTAATCTCCTCCAGGAGGCGTCTTCCGGCTAGAATGTCAGGACTTCCAGATTTTTAACGAATCATTGAAACCAGTCCTATAGGTAGCAACTATCGGAGCAGAGATTGCACCTCATTATGACCTCATTAACCTCGACCCCTCTCACCAGGTTAAATAGTGTGTCTGGGACCCCCCAGCAGCTGTCTTCCCTTGCCTGGCTGACTGGGGTCCCCCACAGACAGTGTGATGCTGCTGCTCTGAACCTCGATCCGCTTTTGGGTTGGGGTTGAGGTTGGTCACTCACCATGGCTGTTACAGCGGGACGTCTCCACGATGCGGCTGTCCTGGTCGTAGCACCCCATGGCCTGATAGCGATACCCTTGGCCGCACTCCTTGATGTCACCTTGGACCCTCATGCCCAGCTGGCCCTCCATGCGGCCATCTGGGAGAACACAGTCCGACCAGTTGCCCACTGGTTGAGCATTGTATTTGTTACAGGGGCAGTACTGGGTCTCGCTGATGGGGTACACCTGGTGGTTTTTACACTGGTCCTGCTTTTTGCTCTTGCCTATGAAACACACACATTAACTGCCTTAGGCCTGTCCTCCTGGGGTAATTATTCTCCAAGCTGTTAGAAAGCTGTCAGTCACACCTGCAGCTCTCATAAAATAAATAGCAGGTGAGCATGTTTCAGTGTGTCTCTGTTTCTGTCTCTGTGTTTCTCTGTCTCTCTGTTTCCATCTCTCTGTGTTTCTGTTTCTGTCTCTCTCTTTCTGTCTCTCTGTTTCCTGAAAATGACATTGTGATCTATCCAGACATTTTCCTGTTGACGTGAACCTGTGTCTCTCTGGTCATGTTGATGTGAACCTGTGTCTCTCTGGTCATGTTGACGTTAGCCTGTGTCTCTCTGGTCATGTTGACGTGAACCTGTGTCTCTCTGGTCATGTTGACCTGAACCTGTGTCTCTCTGGTCATGTTGACGTGAACCTGTGTCTCTCTGGTCATGTTGACATGAACCTGTGTCTCTCTGGTCATGTTGACATGAACCTGTGTCTCTCTGGTCATGTTGACGTTAGCCTGTGTCTCTCTGGTCATGTTGACGTTAGCCTGTGTCTCTCTGGTCATGTTGACGTTAGCCTGTGTCTCTCTGGTCATGTTGACCTGAACCTGTGTCTCTCTGGTCATGTTGACCTGAACCTGTGTCTCTCTGGTCATGTTGACGTGAACCTGTGTCTCTCTGGTCATGTTGACGTGAACCTGTGTCTCTCCGGTCATATTGACGTGACATGAACCTGTGTCTCTCTGGTCATGTTGGCGTGATCCTGTGTCTCTCTGGTCATGTTGACGTTAGCCTGTGTCTCTCTGGTCATGTTGACCTGAACCTGTGTCTCTCTGGTCATGTTGACCTGAACCTGTGTCTCTCTGGTCATGTTGACGTGAACCTGTGTCTCTCTGGTCATGTTGACATGAACCTGTGTCTCTCCGGTCATGTTGACCTGAACCTGTGTCTCTCTGGTCATGTTGACGTTAGCCTGTGTCTCTCTGGTCATGTTGACGTTAGCCTGTGTCTCTCTGGTCATGTTGACATGAACCTGTGTCTCTCTGGTCATGTTGACGTGACATGAACCTGTGTCTCTCCTATCATGTTGACATGAACCTGTGTCTCTCCTATCATGTTGACATGAACCTGTGTCTCTCCTATCATGTTGACATGACATGAACCTGTGTCTCTCTGGTCATGTTGACGTTAGCCTGTGTCTCTCTGGTCATGTTGACGTGAACCTGTGTCTCTCTGGTCATGTTGACGTGAACCTGTGTCTCTCTGGTCATGTTGACGTGAACCTGTGTCTCTCCGGTCATATTGACGTGACATGAACCTGTGTCTCTCTGGTCATGTTGGCGTGATCCTGTGTCTCTCTGGTCATGTTGACGTTAGCCTGTGTCTCTCTGGTCATGTTGACCTGAACCTGTGACTCTCTGGTCATGTTGACATGAACCTGTGTCTCTCCGGTCATGTTGACCTGAACCTGTGTCTCTCTGGTCATGTTGATGTTAGCCTGTGTCTCTCTGGTCATGTTGACGTTAGCCTGTGTCTCTCTGGTCATGTTGACATGAACCTGTGTCTCTCTGGTCATGTTGACGTGACATGAACCTGTGTCTCTCCTATCATGTTGACATGAACCTGTGTCTCTCCTATCATGTTGACATGACATGAACCTGTGTCTCTCTGGTCATGTTGACGTTAGCCTGTGTCTCTCTGGTCATGTTGACGTGAACCTGTGTCTCTCTGGTCATGTTGACGTGAACCTGTGTCTCTCCGGTCATATTGACGTGACGTGAACCTGTGACTCTCTGGTCATGTTGACATGAACCTGTGTCTCTCTGGTCATGTTGACCTGAACCTGTGTCTCTCTGGTCATGTTGACGTTAGCCTGTGTCTCTCTGGTCATGTTGACATGAACCTGTGTCTCTCCGGTCATATTGACGTGACGTGAACCTGTGACTCTCTGGTCATGTTGACATGAACCTGTGTCTCTCCGGTCATGTTGACCTGAACCTGTGTCTCTCTGGTCATGTTGACGTTAGCCTGTGTCTCTCTGGTCATGTTGACATGAACCTGTGTCTCTCCGGTCATATTGACGTGACGTGAACCTGTGACTCTCTGGTCATGTTGACATGAACCTGTGTCTCTCCGGTCATGTTGACCTGAACCTGTGTCTCTCTGGTCATGTTGACGTTAGCCTGTGTCTCTCTGGTCATGTTGACATGAACCTGTGTCTCTCTGGTCATGTTGACGTGACATGAACCTGTGTCTCTCTGGTCATGTTGGCGTGATTCTGTGTCTCTCTGGTCATGTTGACCTGAACCTGTGTCTCTCTGGTCATGTTGACCTGAACCTGTGTCTCTCTGGTCATGTTGACGTGAACCTGTGACTCTCTGGTCATGTTGACATGAACCTGTGTCTCTCCGGTCATTTTGACCTGAACCTGTGTCTCTCTGGTCATGTTGACATTAGCCTGTGTCTCTCTGGTCATGTTGACATGAACCTGTGTCTCTCTGGTCATGTTGACGTGACATGAACCTGTGTCTCTCCTATCATGTTGACATGAACCTGTGTCTCTCCTATCATGTTGACATGACATGAACCTGTGTCTCTCTGGTCATGTTGACCTGAACCTGTGTCTCTCCGGTCATGTTGACCTGAACCTGTGTCTCTCTGGTCATGTTGACCTGAACCTGTGTCTCTCTGGTCATGTTGACATGAACCTGTGTCTGTCTGGTTATAGATCGACCCCCCAGTATTCTGTGGAACTATAAGACTTGCTCCACAGCCGGGGTCCCTTCGTGTCTGCAGGGCTCTAACTTTTTAATTGCTCTTTGCATCCTTTCATGTAATCACCAATGAGCGTCCTCTTGCGGCTCCGGACGCCCACACAGTCAGCTGAGCAGGGGGAGAACCTGGACCAGCTGCTGAGCTGACAGTCTTCCTGGCAGGGCAGCTGGCAGGGCTGCGTGACCGGCGGCATGGAGCTGGCAAACGTCAGGCAAGCTTCAACGTCTGCCTGGCCGCCGTCCTGCTTCCGACAGGACACAGCTGGGGAGGACGAGAGCAAACAGAGGTGTGTGAGGAGGACCGTGTAACTGGTCCACAATGGTTCCCAACAAAACCATGACCTGGCACACTAACCCCAGACACCTGGTTTAGAATTTTGAAAACCCCTGTGTCTTTCATGATGGTTTTGATTGGTCAGCACAGTGGCATGTAGGCAAGTGGGTGTTTGTTACTATGCCAACCATCTCCTGGACAGGTCTTTATTCAGGACCGCTGTCCTGCTGCACTGCCATCTGGTGCTGCCTGCAGTATCGACACATGCTATACATATTTACATATACCCGCAGCAGACGCTAAATGCATGTTGTAAATATATCAAATGCTAATAGTCACGCCGGAAATCTCTAGGGGTGTCAAATTATCGCATGAATTGTGATTAATTAATTCCAGTCCTATTTAGCGCATTTTTAATCGCGTTAATCTAATTTTTAATCTCTAACTTTACTGCTTCTATACTTCCTTTATATAAAATCCTTTAATGCGCTTGGCATGCGTGTGTGTGAGTGTGTGTGTGTGTGAGTGTGTGTGTATGCGAGTGTGTGCGTGAGTGTGCGTGTGCGTGAATGTGCGTGTGTGTGAGTGGGGGGGGTGTACGTGTGTGTGTGAGTGTGTGCGTGTGTGAGTGTGTGTGTATGCGAGTGTGTGTGTGTGTGTGCGTGAGTGTGCGTGTGCATGAATGTGCGTGTGTGTGTGTATGCGTGAGTGTGTGTGTGAGTGTGTGTGTATGCGAGTGTGTGCATGAATGTGCGTGTGTGTGTGTGGGGGGGGGTGTACGTGTGTGTGTGCGTGTGTGTGGGGGGGGGTGGTGCGTGTGTGTGAGTGTATGCGTGAGTGTGTGTGTATGCGAGTGTGTGCATGAATGTGCATGTGTGTGTGGGGGGGGGGGGTGTACGTGTGTGTGTGCGTGTGTGCGTGTGTGAGTGTGTGTGTGTGTGTGCGTGAGTGTGCGTGTGCATGAATGTGCGTGTGTGTGTGTATGCGTGAGTGTGTGTGTGAGTGTGTGTGTATGCGAGTGTGTGCATGAATGTGCGTGTGTGTGTGTGGGGGGGGGGTGTACGTGTGTGTGTGCGTGTGTGTGTGGGGGGGGTGGTGCGTGTGTGTGAGTGTATGCGTGAGTGTGTGTGTATGCGAGTGTGTGCATGAATGTGCATGTGTGTGTGGGGGGGGGGGGGGTGTACGTGTGTGTGTGCGTGTGTGTGGGGGGGGGGGGGGGTGGTGCGTGTGTGTGAATGTGCGTGTGTGTGTGTGTGTGTGCGTGTGTGTGTGCGTATGTGTGTGTGTCCTCACCTCGAACCTGCATTCCTGGCCCACAGGTCTCCTGAGCAGCAGGACCGTCCTGACGGACCGACCACGGAACCAGCTGGCACCGCCGCCACTTGTGTGTTTTCCATCTGAGAAAGAAGAGTCAGAGTTCTGGTGAGGGGGGCGGAGCCTGATGCCTGTTGGATGGACCCAACAACAAGTTGTGTATGTAAAAACAACAACAACTTCAGTCAATCACGCCGGCCTGTTTGAAGTGATGAATGACATCATAATCACAGGTGTCTTAATGTTCACTGACGTGTACCTGAAGTATTTGGACCTTGTACACAGAGTACACATCTATTATTGAAGATCTTGTATTTCCTGATGAGTCAATCCTTCATATTGTAGAAACAGTTCGTTTTTACAGGTTGTATTTATTATTTCATTATTTAGGGCAGTGGTTCTTAACCTTGATGGAGGTACCGAACCCTTCTTTAGTGAAAAAAATATATGTTTTTTTCCGATTCAAGACAGGTATATGATTTTTTAATGGTGCACAAAATGAACCGTGCATGAAATCACCTTCTTCAAAGAACAAAACCAACACAGTGCATGAACTCACTAGAGATTACAAACCGGCCAATCAGGGTGATTCTGCTGTTGCCTTTGAGAGACCAGTTCAGGGCGTGGCTTCACCTTGGGGCCGCTCTCGTGTCATGTTCACATCAAAGTCTGTTCCTTTTCTTTGTTTCTATGTCCAGCATCCTCAAAGGATTGCTCTCAAAGATATGTTGTAACAAATGGTATTAAACATTCCAGGGTTTCTTAGCAACAACAATTCCTCATCTCCATGTAGCTTCAAAAAGTGTTCCTTCATCTTTGTCAGACTAGAGCTGCTCAACTTGTCATTGAAGTCATGCAGATACTAACATTATTGTATTTAGTTGTTTTTTTTGTTTTGTATTGACTTGTCGTGCAGTATCCTCCTGGGACCCAGCCCGCCAGTTAGCATGTCCTCTGTAATGGACAAATGTCCACTACAGAGGACATGCTAACTGACTGGGTCTCAGGAGGATATCTTTCAATAAATATTTTTTTTAATAATGCCGGTAGGACGCTGACTCTCATGACGTTCCGTGATACATGTGAATCCATGTTGTAGTGTTGTGAGATGTGTCTCGCTCCTGTGTTGGGATGGGTCGCTCATTGTGTGAATGTGAGTGCGTGTGGGCGCGTGGGCGCGTGTGGCTAAAGTGTGCGCCCCTCCCCCCTGAGAAAGAGACAGAGAGAGAGAGAGAAAGAGACAGAGGTATCGAGGAAAAGGGACTTTGTTATTAAGTGTAAGTGGAATAAAGCAGCTTCATCTATCCAGCTAGTCTGCGTGTCCCTTTAGCATTGCTGCACTTTAGCTTCGTTCACCAGCGTGAAGTCGGCTAGCTAACCCCGGAGGAGAGGAGTGATCTCCCCGGGATCACCCAAACACGGTTCGGAGACCAGAACCGGAAAGGGTTAACAACATATTCATCCGACCACTTTCTTTTTTTGCTCGACATAGTTAGTCTGGATTAAAATCACACGACGCACGACCAGGACAGTCAGATGTTGAGTACTCAGTGCACTAAATTCCCACAGCACTGATTGGCCAAGAGGGGGCGTGTCATCACGAATTGACACGATGAGTCGGGTCTGTCTCGACCTCCACGGCGGAGGCTCCGCTGAACCCCTGAGACCAACTCACCGAACCCCGGTTAAGAACCACTGATTTAGACCAATCAGAACTTCATGTGAAGAAACAGAGGAAGGCTTAAAGACTAAAACCACATCGCTCGTCCTCTTCTGAGGACAGATGGACAGTTACCTCAGTCCTGGACAGACAGACGCCGCCTCACACTCTCTCTCCTGGGTCAGCACTTCAGGGCAATCCTGTCCCCCATTGGCTGGTGATGTGATGACGATGCGCTTCCTGACCTGCTTCTTCTTGGTGCCACCTAAGCAGAAAAGAAAGGAGACAGAGACCATTTAGTTCCACAGACCTGAGAAACTGGGGACCAAGATTCGTCCATTCGTCCATCGAAATCGTCTCGTCTTCAGCCGCTTCTCCAAAATACAGGAGCCGGTCCAGCTGGCCATGCGGGGCACACCCTGGATGAGTTGCCAGCTACCTCAGATGTCTTTATTGACGTGCTGCCGGAAGCCCCCAGTGAACGCCCCCTTACTGCTGCCTACCTGCTTGGCATGCTGGGGGGCAGGGGCTCCAGTCGCTGTACGGGGTGACGACACAGTCTCTCCTGCAGGGCAGCAAGCAGGGCCTGACCGTGTCTGGACGCAGACTCTCTGGACACCTGCAGGGACACCAGAGACATGCTCAGACGCTGTGATGAACAAAACCCATCGAGTGTAACTCAAGTCAAGTCAATAACTTTATAATGTCAGTCATGTCTTTCTTGTTGAAACACGACTCTTCTCTGGTCTAAACGCTGCTCGGTTTATAATACTGCTAATGAGGGTTCCACTGATCTCCACTGATTGGTTGATTACTTTCACTTCATGGATTTCACCAAACGTGAGGCATGAATTCGATCAGGAAGCAGCCCGGTTTGCTGGAACTGGTTGTCACGGGTTCGAATCTGACTCTCGCCTTTGTGTGAGGAGTTTGGATGTTCTCCCCGTGTCTGCGTGGGTTCTCTCCAGGTTCTCCTCGTGTCTGTGAGGGTTCTCTCCGGGTTCTCTGGTTTCCTCCCACCACCAAAGACATGCTAATTAGCCGGATTGGTTGCACTAAATTGCCCGTAGGTGTGAGTGTGCGTGTGAATTATCTGTGTGTTGCACTGCAATGAACTGGCGGCTTGTCCAGGGAGACAGACATAGAGACAGAGATATATGTTCTCCTACAGATTAAAGTTCCAATGCAGGCTCTAAAAGCTGATCACCATCGAGCTTGGCCTTCGAGCTTGGCCTTCGAGCTTGGCCTTCGAGCTTGACCTTCGAGATTCGCCGCTAATTCAGAAAGTGGCTCAAAGCTGACTGAAGAGTTTTGCTGATTCTGTGTATGAATAATTAGAATTACTTTTTTGGAGGAACCTGGCCAACGTTGACCCGGACACAGATGACCTTGCGGGTTTGCATCCCCACTGAGCAGGAGGCATCGTCTCCTCCTGTCCTGTCCACAGATGTGTTGGTGGCCGGGACGTAGGCGTCCTCTATGCACTGACCCCAGGAGCCGGTCTGCCAGTGGTACACTGTGCAGGGATGGTCGTTGCAGGTCTTCACCTCCTGCAGGGCACTGATGTTGGGACACCGGAGTCCACCTGAAAATCACAAAGAGCGAAAACCAAGAATTAACTGGACTGGTTCAAGTCTGGTTGAAGACGTTTAACCTTCATCCAAGAGGCTTCTTCAGTTCTCAAGAGAATGCATCAATATCTTTCTGTCATCTGTTTCACAGACACAAACTACATTAACTCAGCAAATAAGAAATGGTTTTCTATTGAATCTTCATCATGGAATAGAGTAGTAATATTATCCAGAGAAAGAACACCCTTTCTTTTTAGTGGGGCCGTCCTTGGGACAGAAGACGAGCTAGTAGCAGGAGACATCCTCAGAAAGGTCAAGTAATGCAGTTCTCAGACACTTATATGAAATATCTGAGCCAGTCTTTGGTCCAAACAGCAAACAGATGCTGCAGGACAGCGTCCCTCATTTCTGTCTCAAACAGATGCTGCAGGACAGCGTCCCTCATTCCTGTCTCAAACAGATGCTGCAGGACAGCGTCCCTCATTTATGTCTCAAACAGATGCTGCAGGACAGCGTCCCTCATTTCTGTCTCAGACAGATGCTGCAGGACAGCGTCCCTCATTTCTGTCTCAGACAGATGCTGCAGGACAGCGTCCCTCATTTATGTCTCAAAGAGATGCTGCAGGACAGCGTCCCTCATTTCTGTCTCAAACCGATGCTGCAGGACAGCGTCCCTCATTTCTGTCTCAAACCGCTCTGTCAGAAATGCTCTAAACGCGGAAGAAAAGGTACATTCATAGCGAGCACGCTACCATGGTAACCGTGAGGGACTTTTCAGCACAAACAAAACATTTTTTAGCAATTTTCGCCGAAACATTACCACAGAAAATTTACTTTATCCACTCTGCTCTTCTTCAACTCATGCAAGAGGAGCAGGACGTGCGGAGTGCAATCAGAGGGAGAGCGTCTCTACACACACACACACACACACACGGCGCGATGACGGCAATAATCTCAACATATTTTGAATCAAGGCTTTATTTTAAACTTTCTCCCTCATCTTCTTGTGTCACCACCACAAACATCTTACATATCTGAACGATAGAGCGTGTAGTTTCAGCTCGATCTGACAATGACCCCCCCCCCCACACACACACACACGGCGTGATGATCCACGAATAAACGGAATAAAAATGCTTTGAATCATCCATCCATCCCCCCGGAATGAAGATCGACCGGCTCAGCTTCCTTTTCACCGTGACGGATCGGCACTGCTGGCAGTATTGCGGACGCAGCACCAATGTTTATCTCTGTTTATCTCTGTTTATCTTTGTCTATCTCTGTTTATCTCTGTTTATCCCTGTTTATCTTTGTCTATCTCTGTTTATCTTTGTCTATCTCTGTTTATCTTTGTCTATCTCTGTTTATCTCTGTCTGTATCTGTCTATCTCTGTTTATCCCTGTTTATCTCTGTTTATCTTTGTCTATCTCTGTTTATCTCTGTCTATCTCTGTTTATCTTTGTCTATCTCTGTTTATCTCTGTCTATCTCTGTTTATCTTTGTCTATCTCTGTTTATCTCTGTCTGTCTCTGTTTATCTCTGTCTATCTCTGTTTATCTCTGTCTGTCTCTGTTTATCTCTGTCTATCTCTGTTTATCTTTGTCTATCTCTGTTTATCTCTGTCTATCTCTGTTTATCTTTGTCTATCTCTGTTTATCTCTGTCTGTATCTGTCTATCTCTGTTTATCTCTGTTTATCTTTGTCTATCTCTGTTTATCTCTGTCTATCTCTGTTTATCTCTGTCTATCTCTGTTTATCTTTGTCTATCTCTGTTTATCTCTGTCTGTCTCTGTTTATCTCTGTCTGTATCTGTCTATCTCTGTCTGTCTCTGTTTATCTCTGTCTATCTCTGTTTATCTCTGTCTATCTCTGTTTATCTTTGTCTATCTCTGTTTATCTCTGTCTGTATCTGTCTATCTCTGTTTATCTCTGTTTATCTCTGTTTATCTTTGTCTATCTCTGTCTATCTCTGTTTATCTTTGTCTATCTCTGTTTATCTCTGTCTATCTCTGTTTATCTTTGTCTATCTCTGTTTATCTTTGTCTATCTCTGTTTATCTCTGTCTATCTCTGTTTATCTTTGTCTATCTCTGTTTATCTCTGTCTGTCTCTGTTTATCTCTGTCTGTATCTGTCTATCTCTGTTTATCTCTGTTTATCTTTGCCTATCTCTGTTTATCTCTGTCTATCTCTGTTTATCTTTGTCTATCTCTGTTTATCTCTGTCTATCTCTGTTTATCTTTGTCTATCTCTGTTTATCTCTGTCTGTCTCTGTTTATCTCTGTTTATCTTTGTCTATCTCTGTTTATCTCTGTCTGTCTCTGTTTATCTCTGTCTATCTCTGTTTATCTCTGTTTATCTCTGTCTATCCCTGTTTATCTTTGTCTATCTCTGTTTATCTCTGTCTATCTCTGTCTGTCTCTGTCTGTCTCTGTTTATCTCTGTCTATCTCTGTCTGTCTCTGTTTATCTCTGTCTATCTCTGTCTGTCTTTGTTTATCTCTGTCTATCTCTGACTATCTCTGTTTATCTCTGTTTATCTCTGTCTGTCTCTGTCTGTCTCTGTTTATCTCTGTCTATCTCTGTTTATCTCTGTATATCTCTGTTTATCTCTGTCTGTCTCGGTTTATCTTTGTCTATCTCGGTTTATCTCTGTCTATCTCTGTTTATCTCTGTCTGTCTCTGTTTATCTTTGTCTATCTCTGTTTATCTATGTCTGTCTCTGTTTATCTCTGTCTAGCTCTGTTTATCTTTGTCTATCTCTGTTTATCTCTGTCTGTCTATCTCTGTTTATCTCTGTTTA
The DNA here is from genome assembly GCF_040956055.1 of Brachionichthys hirsutus. NCBI lineage: Eukaryota > Metazoa > Chordata > Actinopteri > Lophiiformes > Brachionichthyidae > Brachionichthys > Brachionichthys hirsutus. The sequence continues at coordinate 13,177,206 of NC_090909.1, forward strand.
TCTTTGTCTATCTCTGTTTATCTCTGTCTATCTCTGTCTGTCTCTGTCTGTCTCTGTTTATCTCTGTCTATCTCTGTCTATCTCTGTTTGTCTTTGTCTATCTCTGTTTATCTCTGTCTATCCCTGTTTATCTTTGTCTATCTCTGTTTATCTCTGTCTATCTCTGTCTGTCTCTGTCTGTCTCTGTTTATCTTTGTCTATCTCTGTCTGTCTCTGTTTATCTCTGTCTATCTCTGTCTGTCTCTGTTTATCTCTGTCTATCTCTGACTATCTCTGTTTATCTCTGTTTATCTCTGTCTGTCTCTGTCTATCTCTGTTTATCTCTGTATATCTCTGTTTATCTCTGTCTGTCTCTGTTTATCTTTGTCTGTCTCTGTTTATCTTTGTCTATCTCTGTTTATCTCTGTCTATCTCTGTTTATCTCTGTCTATCTCTGTTTATCTCTGTCTGTCTCTGTTTATCTTTGTCGATCTCTGTTTATCTCTGTCTGTATCTGTCTATCTCTGTTTATCTCTGTTTATCTCTGTTTATCTTTGTCTATCTCTGTCTATCTCTGTTTATCTTTGTCTATCTCTGTTTATCTCTGTCTATCTCTGTTTATCTTTGTCTATCTCTGTTTATCTTTGTCTATCTCTGTTTATCTCTGTCTATCTCTGTTTATCTTTGTCTATCTCTGTTTATCTCTGTCTGTCTCTGTTTATCTCTGTCTGTATCTGTCTATCTCTGTTTATCTCTGTTTATCTTTGTCTATCTCTGTTTATCTCTGTCTATCTCTGTTTATCTTTGTCTATCTCTGTTTATCTCTGTCTGTCTCTGTTTATCTCTGTTTATCTTTGTCTATCTCTGTTTATCTCTGTCTGTCTCTGTTTATCTCTGTCTATCTCTGTTTATCTTTGTCTATCTCTGTTTATCTCTGTCTATCCCTGTTTATCTTTGTCTATCTCTGTTTATCTCTGTCTATCTCTGTCTGTCTCTGTTTATCTTTGTCTATCTCTGTTTATCTATGTCTGTCTCTGTTTATCTCTGTCTAGCTCTGTTTATCTTTGTCTATCTCTGTTTATCTCTGTCTGTCTATCTCTGTTTATCTCTGTTTATCTTTGTCTATCTCTGTTTATCTCTGTCTATCTCTGTCTGTCTCTGTCTGTCTCTGTTTATCTCTGTCTATCTCTGTCTATCTCTGTTTGTCTTTGTCTATCTCTGTTTATCTCTGTCTATCCCTGTTTATCTTTGTCTATCTCTGTTTATCTCTGTCTATCTCTGTCTGTCTCTGTCTGTCTCTGTTTATCTTTGTCTATCTCTGTCTGTCTCTGTTTATCTCTGTCTATCTCTGTCTGTCTCTGTTTATCTCTGTCTATCTCTGACTATCTCTGTTTATCTCTGTTTATCTCTGTCTGTCTCTGTCTGTCTCTGTTTATCTCTGTCTATCTCTGTTTATCTCTGTATATCTCTGTTTATCTCTGTCTGTCTCTGTTTATCTTTGTCTGTCTCTGTTTATCTTTGTCTATCTCTGTTTATCTCTGTCTATCTCTGTTTATCTCTGTCTGTCTCTGTTTATTTTTGTCGATCTCTGTTTATCTCTGTTTATCTCTGTCTGTCTCTGTTTATCTTTGTCTATCTCTGTCTGTCTCGGTTTATCTTTGTCTATCTCGGTTTATCTCTGTCTATCTCTGTTTATCTCTGTCTGTCTCTGTTTATCTTTGTCGATCTCTGTTTATCTGTCTGTCTCTGTTTATCTTTGTCTATCTCTGTTTACCTCTGTCTGTCTCTGTTTATCTTTGTCTATCTCTGTTTATCTCTGTCTATCTCTGTTTATCTCTGTCTGTCTCTGTTTATCTTTGTCGATCTCTGTTTATCTATGTCTGTCTCTGTTTATCTTTGTCTATCTCTGTTTATCTCTGTCTGTCTCTGTTTATCTTTGTCAATCTCTGTTTATCTATGTCTGTCTCTGTTTATCTTTGTCTATCTCTGTTTACCCCTGTCTGTCTCTGTTTATCTTTGTCTATCTCTGTTTATCTCTGTCTATCTCTGTTTATCTCTGTCTGTCTTTGTCTATCGCTGTTCATTTTTGTCTGTCTCCGTCCATCGCTGTCTGTCTCTGTTTATCTTTGTTTATCTCTGTTTGTCTCTGTTTATCTTTGTCTATCTCTGTCTATCTCTGTCGATCTCTGTCTGTCTCTGTCTGTCTGTCGATCTCTGTCTGTCTCTGTCTGTCTGTCTCTGTCTATCTCTGTTTATCTCTGTCTGTCTCTGTCTGTCTCTGTTTTTCTTTGTTTATCTTTGTTTGTCTGTTTATCTTTGTTTATCTCTGTTTGTCTCTGTCTGTCTCTGTCTGTCTTTGGCGATCTCTGTCTGTCTCTGTTTATCTTTGTCTATCTCTGTTTATCTCTGTCTGTCTCTGTCTGTCTTTGGCGATTTCTGTCTGTCTCTGTTTATCTTTGTCGATCTCTGACTATCTCTGTCTGTCTCTGTTTATCTTTGTCTGTCTCTGTCTGTCTCTGTCCATCTCTGTCCATCTCTGTCCATCTCTGTCTGTCTCTGTCTATCTGTCTCTGTCTATCTCTGATGCCGAGTTGTCAAATACTTTTAATGTCTTTTTCTCTCGATTTGAAAGGTCTGACTTCGCCCACAATGTTACCAAGCTAAAGAACTCCCTGGTATCTCAAAGTGAGGTGTTGATATGCCAGGATCAGGTGACGGCATTATTAAAAAAAACAAATATTAGGAAGGCAGCTGGTCCAGATTCTATCTGCGGTCGCACTCTTCATCACTGTGCTGACCAGCTTAGTGGAGTCTTCTCTAGCCTCTTTCAGATGTGTGCTGATCAGTGCCAGCTTCCTGTAATATGGAAGAAGTCAACCATAATTCCCATTCCTAAATCCAGAACTCAGAAAGAGCTGAGTGAGTTTAGACCTGTTGCGTTAACATCCTTGGTAATAAAATCCTTTGAGAGAATTTTAAAGGATGAACTTTTGCCCTTGGTGTCCGATAAACTCGACCCCTTGCAGTTTGCTTATCAATCTCACAAAGGAGTAGAGGATGCAAAGCTCTTCATTTTAGATACCATTTTTAAGCACTTAGAGAAGCCCACGTCACACGCTAGACTCTTATTTGCTGACTTTTCTTCAGCTTTTAATAAAATACAACCGTACATTTTAATCGATCATCTTATTGGTTGTTTTAAGTTGCCAGATCAGCTTTTACTGTTGATTTTAAACTTCTTAACTGATAGGAAACAGCAGGTCCTTGTTAATGGAGTCATGTCGGATGTCTTGGTGTCCAACACAGGCTGTCCTCAGGGCTGTGTTTTGTCTCCTCTTCTTTTTATTCTTCACACAGACGACTGTAGGTCCAGTAAAGAAGGGAGCTACCTGGTAAAATCCTCTGACGATACAGCACTTTTATCCCTTCTTCCAGGCTCAGCGTCAGACCATGCTGGTGTCCTGCCTGCATTCATTGAGTCGATGACGACTTCCTTGACTTTAATGTGTCAAAGACAAAAGAGGTAGTTGTCGATTTTAGGAAAAACTGTGTTGTACCTAAACCCAGCTCTATCAACGGTAAAGACGTGGAGATCGTTGGCTCGTATAAGTATTTAGGAACTGTGTTATACCTAAACCCAGCTCTATCAACGGTAAAGACGTGGAGATCCTTGGCTCGTATAAGTATTTAGTAACTGTGTTATACCTAAACCCAGCTCTATCAACGGTAAAGACGTGGAGATTGTTGGCTCGTATAAGTATTTAGTAACTGTGTTGTACCTAAACCCAGCTCTATCAACGGTAAAGACGTGGAGATCGTTGGCTCGTATAAGTATTTAGTAAAAACTGTGTTATACCTAAAGCCAGCTCTATCAACGGTAAAGACGTGGAGATTGTTGGCTCGTATAAGTATTTAGGAACTGTGTTGTACCTAAACCCAGCTCTATCAACGGTAAAGACGTGGAGATCGTTGGCTCGTATAAGTATTTAGTAACTGTGTTGTACCTAAACCCAGCTCTATTAATGGTAAAGACGTGGAGATCGTTGGCTCGTATAAGTATTTAGGAACTGTGTTCGATTCCAAACTCAAGTTTGATGTGAACACTGAGAACATTGTTGAACAACAAAGGATCTACTTACTGAGGAAGTTGAAGTCTTTTAACGTCTGTGACAAAATGCTGACTATTTTCTATCAGTCTTTTATTGAGAGTCTCTTGACATTTTCTTTTGTTTGTTGGTTTGATGGTTTGTGTGTCAAAGACAAAAACAGTTTAAATAGCTTAGTTAAAATCTGCTCCAAAATAATCGGAGTTCTGCAGAGAGATCTGCGCTCCTTCTGGGAAAAACAGGTGGTCAATAAGGCCAAATGTATCATTTCCCAACATGACCACATCCTGAGCTCCAAGTTTGCTTTACTGCCCTCAGGTCGCCGCTTTATCGCCCCCTGTAGGAGAACAAATCGTTACTCCAAGTCGTTTGTTCCTTCCGCCATTAGGCTGTTAAACTCTTCGAAAGACACATTATAATCATCATTACTGAGAATTTGTCCATATACTGAGTGTCTTTTTTAATATATATTTTTTTATTTTATTATTATTATTTTATTTATTTATTTATTTTTTATTAGGTTTGTATTGTATGGTCTGGTAGACTGCTTAAACTGAATTGTCCCTTGGGATAAATAACGTTGTCTGAATCTATCTGTCTCTCTCCCGCTCCATAAAGTGTCTCGTTCAAAGTGTTTACAACACACTTTGAACTTTGTGAATTTGAGTTTGTACTCTTTTGATGCTGCTCTGTTGTGAATGTGCATTTCATGTACTGTAGTCCAGAAGACAAGATAAAATGATCCCAGAGACGTAACAGATCCTCTTATCTGCTGCCACGCCAGACACTTACCAACAGCATCCTATTTCTTACGAGCAACCAGGTATAGCATGAAGGGCTCCGTTCTCAGCGTGTGTTGTTAGCTTGGGGAGTGTGGTTTCAATCCAGAGTCATTTTGTTTGGTATCATTACAACTAAATTCTACTACCCACTCCTCACCTCGAGCACTTTGTGCTACAGAATACTCAATGCTACAACTAATGCCGAAGAGACTGTTGTCCGGTGACACCTCTATGTCCTTCTATTAAATGTATGTATAAATCCTACAATAGCAAAAATCACTTGCTCTCATTTAGGACATCCAATAAGACTTCACCAAAGATTGGACGGACCAACGACAGAAGAGCGGGACCTTGAACAAAGGGAGGCTAAACCCTATTGTACAGTCCTGTTGAAGCAACACGGAGTCCTGCAGCATTTAAAGCAGACTGGTGTTGGCACGACCCACTTCTCACTTCTCAGTTAGCTTTGAAGAGAGAATAGAATAGCACTTTATTGTCATTTCACACAGTGATGCAATGAAGTTAAGTAGGCTCCGCACAAGTACAATAAATAGTGAAGGTGAATTGCCACAACTTTTGCAGCTGCTGCAGAGCACAGGAGAATAACGGAATATATCAGATCACACAAAGAGAAGAGCCAAATGAGACAATATGGTAGAAGAAAGATCAGATTTATAATCATGAAATTGTGCGATCTCTCAGGTGTTAGAATCACAGTGCAAAATCAGATCTTCTCATGCATGCTGAGAGAGCAGACAGAGAGCAGACAGAGAGCAGACAGAGAGCAGACAGAGAGCAGATAGAGAGCAGACAGAGAGCAGATAGAGAGCAGACAGAGAGCAGATAGAGAGCAGACAGAGAGCAGACAGAGAGCAGATAGAGAGCAGATAGAGAGCAGACAGAGAGCAGATAGAGAGCAGATAGAGAGCAGATAGAGAGCAGATAGAGAGCAGATAGAGAGCAAACAGAGAGCAGACAGAGAGCAGACAGAGAGCAGACAGAGAGCAGACAGAGAGCAGACAGAGAGCAGACAGAGAGCAGACAGAGAGCAGACAGAGAGCAGACAGAGAGCAGACAGAGAGCAGACAGAGAGCAGACAGAGAGCAGACAGAGAGCAGACAGAGAGCAGATAGAGAGCAGACAGAGAGCAGACAGAGAGCAGACAGAGAGCAGACAGAGAGCAGACAGAGAGCAGACAGAGAGCAGACAGAGAGCAGATAGAGAGCAGACAGAGAGCAGACAGAGAGCAGACAGAGAGCAGATAGAGAGCAGACAGAGAGCAGATAGAGAGCAGACAGAGAGCAGACAGAGAGCAGACAGAGAGCAGACAGAGAGCAGACAGAGAGCAGACAGAGAGCAGATAGAGAGCAGACAGAGAGCAGATAGAGAGCAGACAGAGAGCAGATAGAGAGCAGACAGAGAGCAGATAGAGAGCTCATAGAGCGCTGATAGAGAGTGTTGACACATTTGTGTGAATCTGTTTTAGTGCATATTTCTCCTTTGCTGAGGGAAACAATAACAGAGTTGCGTTTATCTGTTTTGTTCAGTGTCCTAGCGAAGGTTGAAGTGTGCGTGCTGCGGAATCCTTACCTTCTCCTGCGTTATAGGCCAGGATGGAACGAGCTCGGATCTGCTTCCCCTCTGAGTTTTTCCCAGAGCATGTATGGGAGCACCGGGACCAGGGGGTCCAAGGGCTCAGGGCGCAGTCTTTGGGACAAGGTACCTCACAGACAGTCGGCATGGGCAGGATAGCATCCTGGCAGGGCTGCTGCTCCACATGCGCACCTGGACGGAAAAATAAGGGATTTCCTTTGGTTTTCAGATCTTATGATGATGCTTGTTACATTACGACAATGGAGAGCAGCACTGTTGCCTCGCAGCAAGAAGGTCCTTGGTTCAATTCCACCTGATGTATTCTGTTTTCTTTTTCTCCCCATGCCAGCATGGGATCTCTGGCTTCCTCCCACCACTAAACCCCTGACATTTAGGGGGGGGGACTGGCGGTCAATGAGCTGGAGCCTTACCCGGGATGGACCCCGCCTCTCACCCGTTGCTAGCTGAGCTCGGCTCCAGCAGTACCCCCAATTGCTGCTTCAGGTCAGCGGTCAAAGACGAGACAACTACAATTGTCTTGTCTTCAAGAAGATGAATGACACCATGGGGACGTGGTGATGAAAGCGTCATGTGTGTGTTAGTGAATGTTAGACAGTTTACAGAAGAACTAGTTATCGAGCTAACACGGATGAATGCATGTTACACAGTTTAGACGACAACTACCGTATTTTCCGGATTATAAATCGCGGTTTTTTTCATAGTTTGGTCGGGGGTGCGACTTATAAATCGGAGCGACTTATATATGCTTTTTTTTACAAAATCTGTGAGCGCAGAGACAGTAGCCTACACATTTCTATAACAGGTGTTACAGGGAACTCTGTGACCCGTCAGAATCTGTCGCGGTTTCTGGAGGTTCAGAGTTATCTGTCACACGTGTTATCTAAAAACACAAATTAGAAGGGCTGAATGAAAATGTCGCCGAAAAGAAAGTCATATTCCGCGGCTTACAAGCTTCAGATAGTGAAATATGGAGCCGAAAACGGCAATCGAGCAGCAGAAAGAAAGTTTGGAGTGAGCGAAAAACTTGTAAGGGACTGGCGAAAAGCGGAGGTTACGCTTACTGAAATGAAGAAAACAAAGAAAGCTAATCGCGGGCGACAAGCTAGGTGGCCGCAGTTGGAGGAACGAGTTCACGCATGGGTGCTTGAACAACGTGCTTCTGGGAGAGGTTTGTCAACGGTGCAGTTGCGTCTCCGCGCCCAGGTGGTTGCCAAGGAGGTGAATATAAACGGCTTTGCGGGAGGACCTTCTTTGTGTTACCGCTTCATGCAGCGCAAACGCCTCTCTATCAGAGCTAGGACGACACTGTCCCAAAAACTGCCAGCGGACTTCCAAGCCAAGGTTGACAGTTTCCGCGCGTTCATTGAAAAGCATGTAAGTGATCACAACGTGACACCGGATCATATTATTAACATGGACGAGGTCCCCCTCACTTTTGACATCCCCATGGGCCGAAGTGTTGCAGAGAAAGGGCAAAAAAGTGTGAATATCGTTACAACTGGTCATGAGAGATCACACTTCACAGTGGTGCTGGCATGTTGTGGAGACGGATCAAAACTGCCACCGATGGTCATTTTCAAACGAAAAACCATGCCAAAAATCCAATCCTCCTCAGTTGAAGTCGCCGTGAACGAGAAAGGGTGGATTGATCAAGAAATGATGAACTTGTGGCTTACAAAGTGCTACAATAAGCGACCGGATGGCTTCTTTAGAGCACGCAAAGCTCTGCTTGTGATGGATAGCATGAGAGCGCACATCACACCACAGTTAAAAAATTAATTAAAAGTTTTCAACTCCATACCTGCCATCATCCCTGGAGGCTTAACCAAAATACTCCAGCCACTTGATATCTCCGTGAATAGGAGCTTTAAGTCAGTTTTGCGTAACCTGTGGGAGCAGTGGATGACGGATGGAGAGCACAGCTTCACGGCAACCGGGAGAATGCGCCATGCAACTTTCCTGGAAGTCATTGAATGGATCGACAAAGCATGGGCTTCAGTGACAACCGCAACCATCCTGTCGGGATTCAGAAAGGCTGGAATAATTGGAACTGCAACTGACGACGAGTCTGATGTAAGCGACGTAGAAGAGGAAGCGGCGTCTTGTCTACCTGCCGAGTTGGGGGAGTTGTTCAAAAGTGACACCGAGGATGAAGATTTCCTTGGATTTCGTGATTCGGAGTAAAACCTGATATTTTGGTAAACTTGTTAGCATGTTCTTTGTGCTATATGTTGTTTGGTGTTGGATTTTATCAAATAAATTTTCCCCAAAAATGCGACTTATCCTCCAGTGCGACCTATATATGGTTTTTTCTTCTTAATTATGCATTTTTTGGCTGGTGCGACCTACAATCCGGAGCGACGTATAATCCAAAAAATACGGTAGTTATCGAGCTAACATGGATGAACGAGTGTTAGACAATTTAGAGACTATAAAGACTATACTCCTAACTGACTTTTTAATGTTAGGGACTGATGTGAGCGGACCCCAGAGAACAGAGACGGTGGGATGGTTGATGGTATTTTAGTGATATAAATTCTTCATGAAAAAACAACAACCTGGAGCTGCACACAGGTTGCGGGGTGGCTGAAGCCAACGAAATATATATACAGTAGTCCCTCGATATAATGCGGTTCATTTTCCACGACTTCGCTGCTTCGCTGAGTTTTTTAATGCAATTTCAGATTTTTTTTTTGCACTTGAACGCGCCTTGAAACGGCGCAAGACGAAGGGGCGCGGTCGGAGGAACTGTGAAATATGCGCGAGTTGCTATTAATCACTTCTTATGTGTTCAACCTCGTAGGTTGATCATTAAAATTAAATTCGTTATTTCTAAAAGCTATCATGTTTATTTGTTAAGCGTTTGTTTAATAGCGCTCTTATTCTCTCTGTAAAAAGAGGCTTTTATTTTGTAGGAGCATAAACGTCACGTCCCTTTTGGGTTTTGTTTCTTCCTGTTGATACATGTAGCCGCTGCCGTTCCGCTGTGCTAAGCTATCCAATAAAGCAGCATGAGAGGCTAAAGACAGCACAAGTAGAATATTTGTTCTTCTGCACTCCAAGCGGCTCTTTCCTCGACCTGCACGCCTTAACATTATTAACAGGAAAACGTTTACTGTACGTGTACTGTACGTGTACAGGCTGTAATGTTTTACAGCCTTAAAACATTTATGTACATGTACAATAATTAAAATAAAATAAAGATCACTACATTGCGGATTTCACTTATTGCGGGTTGTTTTTGGAACGTAACCCCCGCGGAAAATGAGGGACTACTGTATAACAAAAGACACAGCCGAGCGAAAAAACCAAAAAGCAAGCTCTAATACAAAGTGGCGACTGGCTGGTGCCTCAACGAAGACGGAAACATAAAACTCAGCCACACGTGAACAATCTGACCACAACAAACTAAACAACAAACTAAACACAACCTGGCGAATGGACTGGCTGCGGTCGACACGGGCGAGACGGGAACAGAGACGGGAAGTGGCATGGAGACGGCCAGCAGAACCAGCGAAAACCACACAATAATCCGACGGGGAGCAGCGGGCGGAGCAGAGGTTATGAGGGCTGCTGGTGATTAGTGAAAAACTGTCTCAGGTGTGTCTGGGGTGACCGCAGCCAATCCGCACGCCGCAGGTCCTGGGTTGGCAAACACAACAGGTGTACGAGATAAGCCAAATTAACAAGTGCAGCAACATGACCCTCACAATTAACACACACACACAAACACACATACACACACTCCTTTGATGTAGTACAAATGGAATAAGAATGTAATACATTATGTTATTTGGCTCGTAATTAAAATGAATGAAAAGTAAAAAGCTAACTAATATAGGCATTTATATAATAATATAATAAAGCATTTTAGCCCATGTCCATTTTTTTGTTTTTTGTGACCTCACTTTCTTCCTTTTTTTGGATTTTGAGACTCTGCCTCTGACCTTCCATATGTGCATATGGGATGGCAGGAACCCAGAACTGTCGCATCACCAGATGCTATGTAAATACTCCTCGGTAAATTTGTAACCGGTTTGAACCGGCCTCCAGACTTAAAGAAGCATGATAGCACTACATCCGGTAGCGAGAGACAGGAAGAGGAAGCATATTGGTGATGGAAGGATGTGAATGGCCAAACTCAGGTCAATAAAGTCAGGTTTAATGTTTTATAATAAATGTTATGCTAATTGTCTCAGGCATCTACTCACCATCACTGTTGACACACTGTACTTGTGGGATTTGGGTTCCTGGTCCACACTTCTTCTCATTATCAGGGATGCACTCCTCCAGCTGAAGCACCAGCCAGTCAAAGCAACTGGGCTCCTCACATGGTATTGCCTCCACGAGGTGGGGGCAGTTCCCTGTCCCACCCATTGGTTCATTGACAATCTTCCTCTTCCTCAGTTTGAAACCTGAAGCAACAGTAATTTTTTATGATTGGAATTAAATGGACGCAAAACGGCCCTCAATGATGGAAACGTCCCTCCTTGAGATCTGCAGAAATGTACTCAAATTTCACAGAATCAATGTTCCGATTATTGCATCCAATCCCGTGAACATTACTCCGTGGCCTCCCTGTGGTTGATGTGTTACCTGAAATCGTTGTTAGGTTTCTTTAACATGGCATTCCATTCAGAACTTGACAGGAATGCCGAGAGCTTTACCCGATGACTGTGGTGGCTGTTAATTTTCCTCACGAGCACTAGCATTTATCCTAAGTAGCTAATGCAGGCAGCAACGCCTTGTTGCCTTCTGTGTTGGTTCCGAGGCTCAAAGGCAGGGAAGAGGGTAGCCCAGCCAAGCCAAGCGGAGGTCACCCACCCCCTGATCCACACTCCAGTGTGTTAAGATAGCAGAACCCTGAAACATGTAGGATTCAGGTGGAGATGGATGGATCTCATTCATTCGTTTTCTTTACTGCCTATGTTGTTTAGGGAAGCAGGGTACACCCCAGAAGAGTCACCCCTTTATTGCAGGATCACTGGGATTCTTTTTTCCTTTCATTTCTGTCTCCGTTTACCACTCCAAACATTTTTTCCAATCAGGCAGGTCTAAAGCACATGCTCCCTGTGCAGGGATGGGAATCGTCATTTCTTGGAATCGTTTAGCACGTCCTCTCTACTGCAGGTAGCTAACTAACACTAGAGGGAGCTCAAACAACAACCTGGTTACACCCTCCTATTGTATTTGTATTTTTTTGTCTTAATCTGACAACCAAAATAAAAACTCATCATGCTACTGTGTGACTGTACTTGTACTCTAGCATGTTAGCACATCCTCTACTGCAGGTAGTCGTGGAGTGACTCTCCATTTAAGACGTTATTACAATAACTAACACTTCCTAGCATGTTAGCACATCCTCTACTACACGTAGCTAACTAACGCTGCCTAGCATGTTAGCACATCCTCTACTACACGTAGCTAACTAAGACCGCCTAGCATGTTAGCACATCCTCTACTGCAGGTAGCTAATTAACACTGCCTAGCATGTTAGCACATCCTCTATGCAGGTAGATAACTAACACTTCCTAGCATGTTAGCACATCCTCTACTACACGTAGCTAACTAAAACTGATTAGCATGTTAGCACATCCTCTACTGCAGGCAGGTAAAGCATAATTTTGAGAGAGGCATCCCATGTTAATTTGAATTTACAGCCATTCTAATAATAACGGTAAGGTTAGACCTTTTTTAGCTGACTGGTCCTGGCAGTTTTCGTAGGTGCAGGGTCCCCAGGCACTCCAGGAAGACACCTCACACTCAACAGGGCAGCTGATGTGGCACAGTTTAGCAGTGTTTGGGGGGGCAGCCAGACAAAGGTCGCTGTCCATTGGTCGAATTGCTGTGGAGGTAAATGATACAAATTAGGAACGGTGTTCTGTAGCAAAAATTATTGAAACATCATTTAGAGAATTCAGAGAATGGAAGTGGGAGAAAAAGACACATGAAAGATATCCTGAGCTCGATCGATTGGAATCATGCAGACAAGCTGTTCATTTATACTCCACTTTTCATCCTCCCTCGTTTCTTCACCTACGTTGTACATATTATGTGCCTTTTTAATTTATTGTTATCCTGCCCGAGGGGAGAGGGTCAAAAAGTCTGTGTCCAGTGTGAGAAGGGTCGGCTGTGATCCGACTTGCACGCCTCCGAGTCCTGGAGACATACAGGTCCTGGAGCGATGGCAGCTTGCAGCCGATCACACTCCAGGGAGGTGTTAAAGATGTCTGTGAAGACAGGAGTCAGGTCACTGGCACAATGTTTCAGGGTGGGGGGGGGAACATTGTCCGGCCCCGCAGCTTTACGGGGGTTCAGCTTTGTGAACTGTCTGTGCACATCCTGTTCCTGGATGCAGAGGACAGTGGGGGTGGGGGGAGAGTCTGTGGAGGCATTTGGCTGGTTTCCCTCCATGTTGTGGGTGGAGGAGGGGGTCACTGGAAAGTCCGGGGGGGGGGGTCGTTCAGAGCTCGGGGGGCTTTGGGCTTGTAGTTGGTAATGCCCCCCCCCCCCCCCCTCCAAACTGCTGCAGGGTCGTTAGCAGAGAACTGCTGCTGGAGTCTGCGTGAATATACTGATTTAGCGTTCTTCAGCTCCCTGCTAAACCTGTACTTCACCTCCTTGTAGCTGTCTCTGTCTCCGCTCCTCTTTCTCACGTCTGATCTGGCTGAGCTTCGGCGTGAACCAGGGCTTGTCGTTAGCGTAACTCACCCTGGTGCGCGTTGGTACAATGCGCTCCTCATTGTAGCTGATCCATGAGGTCACCGTGTACGTGTCCTCGTCCAGGTTGTCCGTAGCAACCCTAAATGTGTCCCAGTCTGTCGTCTCAACACGAGCGGAGCTCCTCAACAGCCTCACCAGTCCAGATCTTCGATGTGCTTGCTACTGGTTTAGCAAGCTTCAGTCTCTGTATGCTGGGATGAGGTGGATGACCACGTGGTCTGATAGTCCGAGAGCAGCACGTGGTACAGCGCGATAGGCCCCGCCCACCGTCGTGTAGCAATGGTCCAGCGTGTTCTCCTCTCTGGTGGGGCTTTAATAAACCGTCTGTATTTGGGAAGTTCCTGGCTCAGATTTCCCTTGTTAAAGTCACCAAGAACAATAACAAGAGAATCAGGGAAAGTCCGCTCCAAACATAAAATCTTTTCCGCGTGTGCACGTTGACCCTCGTGCACGTCGGCGGCCGGCGGGATGTAAACAGCTGCCAGGATGAATGAAGCAAACTCACGCGGAGAGTAAAATGGTTTACAGTGAATGAAGAAGTATTCCAGAGCAGGAGAACCGTGTTGGGCGATCGCAGTCACGTCGGAGCACCAGCCGTTGTTAATCTAGAAGCAGAGTCCGCCCTGCCGCCTTTGGCCTTACCGGAGAGCAGCGGGTCACAATCCGCACGCAGGAGGCAGAAATCCTCCAGCTGCAGCGCGCTGTCCGGGATCTGTGCGCTGAGCCACGTCTCCGTAAAGCACAAAACACAAGAGGAGGAAAAGTCCTTATTTCTCCTCATCAGCAGCGCCAGCTCGTCCATCTTGGTGCTGAGAGAACGGACGTTGGAGAGGAATATTCTGGGTAAGGGGGTGCAAGGTCCCGGTTTACGGAGTCGGACGAGAGCGCCGGCACGCTTCCCTCTTCTCCGGCGTCTCACTCGTTTCACCAAAACATGGACTAATTCTGCAGCAGAAACTAAAAAAACGGGTAAAAGGTCCGTGGGAGTCGTTGATCTAAAGTTTAGAAGCTCTTCACGGGTGTAAGAGCACGCAGACGCACAATTAACGTTAAAAAACAGACAACACAGAACGCACGAGAGCACCAGGGCGACCGTAGGAGGCGCCGTCTGGAATCGTGTAGTAGGGGACTCTGCAATATCGCCAGGCTGAGGAATCGTTCTCACTGGGCCAAAACAGCACCGAGAGTCAAACTTCTTCCGCTTAGCCACAGGTGCATGTTCCAATAGTCTTGTGTGTGTGTGTGTGTGTGTGTGTGTGTGTGTGTGTGTGTGCATGCCCTCGAGGAACATGGGACAGCCGACATGTTTATAGAACGGGGCAGCGTGGTTAGATACCATTTATCAATATCGAATCAGTAGCAGCAGCAGTAGTAGTAGTAGTAGTAGTAGTAGTAGTAGGAGTAGTAGTAGTAGAACGGTGCAGCGTGGTTAGATACCATTTATCAATATCGAATCAGTAGCAGCAGCAGTAGTAGTAGTAGTAGTAGTAGTAGTAGTAGGAGTAGTAGTAGTAGAACGGTGCAGCGTGGTTAGATACCATTTATCAATATAGAATCAGTAGCAGTAGTAGTAGGAGTAGTAGTAGTAGTAGTAGTAGTAGGAGGAGTAGTAGTAGTAGTAGAACGGTGCAGAATAGAATAGAATCCATTGGTGGGCCGTCAGGGCAATGATGAGAATGTGGATTAAGACTTAAGACTTAGAGATTTATATAATCAGCAGATCAGTTTCAGTCGGTTCAGATATCAGCGCTGACACTCGACCCCGGTTCTCGTGTCTGCCCCATGTTCCAATGAACATCCTTCCTGTTTCGTCATCTTTTCAGTCCATCCCCTGAAGGCGGGGCTTCACCCCGGCCAATCTTAAAACCGTTTATCTGTTACGTGACATCACTAATGAGACGTTCATGCAAATCAGTCATAGCAATACCAAAATAAATGTCGTGTCTTCCTAGTGTTATGTCGGCATGTAATTACGTTGTGGAATTCCATCTGGCATGGAAATCCCCGACAATATTCATGTCATATTATATCCCTTGTTTCTTCTTTTTTTTGTCTGCACTTGTGCTCAAGAGTGAAAACATGTATAACGTCAGTCACTGCTAGAGTTTTATGCAATTGTTGTGGCATGGCTGAGGGGGGGGGGTGCCTCACAGGTCAAACTGATAATAATATTCCTCCCATTTTAGCTTTGATCTGTTCTTGCTCGCCCTCCTTTACGTTTTTCTCTACCACTCTTTCAGAATTCATGTTCACAGGCGTGTAGAGTACCTGCTCTGTATGCTAATCGGGTCTGCGTGAATAAATGACTCGATTCCTCACGCTGGTACGCTTTTATTGTAGCTTGATGCTCACTAGCATAATTATTATAATTTGTATTATTACTTAGCTTTAAAACCATATCTATAAAGAACTGAAGCCTCTTTGTTCAGTCTGGGGGGGCTCTTCACAGTCTCCACCTTGCTCAGGTGTCCCTGTGCCAGATGTCCAGTTTTCCTCAGAGAGCAGCTGCCATTAATAACCTGCCCCCCCCCCCCCCCCCCCCCCCCCCCAGTGATGAAGCTGCTACACAGCATGTCAACGGTTTATCCTCGATAGACTTTCACAGTCACCTGAAGCAGTCCAACAGCAACTTTAAATATTGTGTTGTCTAGAGAGGGACACGAAAAACTCTAAACGAACATCCCATAAAACAAAAACACTCCATGCAAGGGTATAAAAGTAATCACTGATCAATCCCTCAGTTTCCAACCAGGCGTATAGAAAATCAGGACGACATGGTGATGCCTGATGGCAGCGGCCCCCAGTAACGGGCCGGGGCCAATGCAGCGGCCCCCCCAGTAACGGGCCGGGGCCAATGCAGCAGCCCCCAGTAACGGGCCGGGGCCAATGCAGCGGCCCCCCCAGTAACGGGCCGGGGCCAATGCAGCAGCCCCCAGTAACGGGCCGGGGCCAATGCAGCAGCCCCCAGTAACGGGCCGGGGCCAATGCAGCGGCCCCCCCAGTAACGGGCCGGGGCCAATGCAGCAGCCCCCAGTAACGGGCCGGGGCCAATGCAGCAGCCCCCAGTAACGGGCCGGGGCCAATGCAGCAGCCCCCAGTAACGGGCCGGGGCCAATGCAGCGGCCCCCCCAGTAACGGGCCAGGGCCAATGCAGCAGCCCCCAGTAACGGGCCGGGGCCAATGCAGCAGCCCCCAGTAACGGGCCGGGGCCAATGCAGCGGCCCCCCCAGTAACGGGCCGGGGCCAATGCAGCGGCCCCCCCAGTAACGGGCCGGGGCCAATGCAGCAGCCCCCCCAGTAACGGGCCGGGGCCAACGCAGCAGCCCCCAGTAACGGGCCGGGGCCAATGCAGCAGCCCCCAGTAACGGGCCGGGGCCGTTGCAGCGGCCCCCCCAGTAACGGGCCGGGGCCAATGCAGCAGCCCCCCCAGTAACGGGCCGGGGCCAATGCAGCAGCCCCCAGTAACGGGCCGGGGCCGTTGCAGCGGGGAACCCGCTTCAATATTCCCATATATAGATATAAACTGGTTGTGAGGAGCAGGTCGGACAGGAATCACCTTTGGAGGCAGATCCAGGTAAAGAGCCATTTATCTATTATCGTAATCCCATCAGTCCAAAACTATTTTAGAACTCGTCATAAATTCACTTGTGATTTGTGACTGTTGGTCTCGTGCTTGATATAATTTATTATCATATTCATGAATAATTATGAACCCATCATGATTCACACTGAATGCACCAACCAATCAGAGACAGCCATGCAGGAGAGTCACCTTCTTTATTCCGTAGGGGGCCCGGCTGAGGTGCGGCATCAGCGCTGCTCTGGACACAATAAGCCTCTCGAGTTTGAATCCCGCCTCCACACAATGTCTGGTTTCCACGGCGACGGTCCTGTTGGCTCAGCAGCACATCCACCCTGCACTCCGTCCACTCTGTGGTCTTCCAGCTGTGACTGAGGAAAGAAGGAGTCAAAGAGAGGAAATCTGACACACGTTATCAGTCATGAATCGTCTGTCCCAAAAACACATGATGGGACGAATCAGTTAATGAGTGCAGCAGAATGTCCTGGATCGGTTCCTGGATCAGTTCCTGGATCAGTTCCTGGATCCGTTCCTGGGTCAGTTCCTGGAGGTCAAGCAGATCTGCATCGTGAACATGAAGACTAACACAACATTTACGTTTCTTAACGCAAAGGCTTTTACCAGCCATGGCTCAGTGGCTCAACCAGCGTGGTGCAAGCAACCCGCAGTGTCATACATATACACATATATGTATATATACACCAACACCCGTGGCCTTACCTCGACTGATCCACAATCACAATGGCGCCGAGCACGCTTCGTCTGCAGCTTTTATATGTTTTTGTGACCACCAGGGGCGCTAACGCAACACAAGTCTGAATGACAAGTGGAATTTATACCTTTTTCTCCGTTACACAAAGAAGCTCTGCAAAGACTTTTGCTTCTTTTTATTAATTTTCACTAGTTCACGGTTTTTTAGCAACGTATCAAGAGGCGATTGTTACGTTGGAGAAAATCCGGTCGTTTTTCAAAATAAAACACCTCTTAGATGCTAATCGATCCAACGGAAATTGTATACATTAGTTGTTCTTTCTTTGCGGCCCGGTAACAAATGCCTCACGGACCGGTGGTTGGGGACCCCTGTATTGGATGACCAAGCCGTGACATCAGACATGTTGCAGGTCATAAGAAATCATAATACAGAATTTAACCTCCATGTCCAGTGGGAATGGAAACGCTTCCGAAAGGCTGCCGTTCTGCAGCGTAGCCCATCATGTCTGATGTCACGCAGGATAGGAGCCATCGTAGCATGAAGCAGATGTAGAAGGGTCTGGTTTAGAGACGCCGGCGCTGACCAACAGGCAGCAGGCTGAACTGGAGCCGGTAAAGAACGGGCACTTTAACAACAGTACACTTTATTTAGAAAGTGCCTTTCTGGTCGACGCACAGAACCAAACAAAGCATAAAACAAGAACCACCAATTAAAGGATAGAATTCAAACAGCAAGGATCAGGTGGGTGGTGAGTCTGGATTAGAAGGATGGTTTGGTGGGAAGTCTCGTACTTACACGGTGCAGGGGGGGGCGCCTTCTCCCAGGGGCTTGCAGGGCTCATTCTCCTCCAGCTCCGGACAATCCGCTCCTCCACCAATTGGGAACTGGCTGACTCTTCTGGTGCGAGTGCGCTGGCCCTTGGGCCCGTTGGGGTTGTAGCATTCCTTGGAGCAATCTGACCATTCCGACCAGCCGGTCACATCACAGTCTTTGGTGAGGACACAAGCCTGAAAGGTCACCGGAAGCATCTCTTGCGAGCAGAGGCTGAGGATGAGAAAACAAATTCCATTCGAAGAAATGCCCAAGAAGTCAAAATATCCCAAAAGCCCAGTTTGTTTCTGTCAACCAGACCAGGAACGCCAGGGAGCCGTTGAATTCGATCAGGTGAGGTAGCATGACTGAAAAAGGCAAGACATTAAACCGCATGTTTGATTTAAGATAATAAAACCATTTGTCAACATGCGATTGCAGAAAAATAGATGTATATGCTTCCTTGAAGATTGCATTCGTGTCTTCATCATCTCTGCAGGTTCTTCAGCGCGAGCAGAGAAGACCTCAGGATTTGTGTTGGGTTTAATGCAGGTATAATGTAGAGGTCAGTATTTCTATTTTCCCTGTTTCTGTCAGGGTTTGAGTTTGGAGAGTTATTTTTGATCTCTCTCTCTCTCTCTCTCTTGTCACCGGTCGTCATGGTAACACAAGCCGTGACTACAATGTTTCAGCATTTTCGTTTACTTTTTTTGCCTTTGTGTAACATGCTAACCGAAGCACGCTCGGGTTGTTCGTCTGAGGACGCGAACATAAACACAAGCATGTGTCGCCCAGAGATGACGTGTGGCGTCATGATTGGTCTACGAAGTAATGTGGGCGTTTGACAGAAAGGTCAATTGTTTCCCGCTCGGTGTGGATGTGGGGTTTCAAAGCAACGATTTCTATTTTTTCATTGCTTCATGCATTCCGAGGTCGAGGTTTAGGGGACCATGTAGCGCTGACGGGATTGGAATCCCCGATCTCCAAATTTTGGACTTGAACCTGGCAGAACTGATCCTGAGACAGACCAGTGCTTGTATCATGCAGTTCGAGTGACACAAAACTCGACGTATGAATCCATCGTCTCACTGCAGATCTGCCGTAATTAGCAAACATCTCACTGCGCTCCTGTGCCTTGGAGCGTTCAGTAGGATTCTGAAGGAGTCATTGTTGCCACGGTTACTCTGCAGGCTCTGCTTATTGTAGCTGCACCAGAGTACAGAACAATTTGAACACCAGAGGAGGGGGAAATATTGAATGGCATCAAGCTCAGAAACAAATGTTACTCTGAGTACAGAAAAACCAACAACGAGGAACTACATGAAAAAAGCAGACCCACTCACCCCATTGATGCTGGATGGGATAGAGATTTTGCTGCTACCAAACATTCAGACCTCTTTCCAAAAGTCATTATAGCTGTTGCTTTGCAACTTGTATACAAGAGAGAATGTATTTTCATTCCTCGTGATGTATCTAAGGAAAAGTTCGGACTCAGGGGCGGCTATGGCTCAGTGGGTCGAGCCGTATGTCGAAGTGTCCTTGGGCAAGACACCTAACCCAAAAATGCTCCCAGTGGGCACAACTCGCATGGCAGCAGCCACCCGCCGAGGGACAAATCAATAAAAATTATTTAGTATTATAATTTATTTAGGACCAAACCGTGGCCTTCCAGCCACAACCCATGAGCACAGGCCTTAAATGCCTGCCGTGCTTCTTATAAAGGTTTACCACTGCAAGCATTATTCTTAGCTTTACCTGCAGGTCTTCCAGACCTGATTATAGCATTGAAAACAGCGTCATACAAAGATAACAGTTGTGCACCATGGTTTTGTTCAATAGAGTTTACAACACGACACAATCAGGTCGATGGCCTTCAGAAACTGATTATTTCTCTGCATACATTAATTTCTTTGCAGGTAAGATTGGACGAGGCTGATTTAGCTCCATTTACACCATCGATCAGAATCAGAATACGTTAATAATCCCATAGGGAAATTACAACAGCAACATTGATCCACTCAACAACGGAACCGAATAATTAACAGGATGCACATAGTGCAGTAAGACATAAAGAAAACAATAATATATACAAATACTTAAAAGTAATAGAAGGTTACAATGATGCATTGGTTAATTTAAATGACACAGGAACAAATGACCTTCAATGTTGTTCAGTCTTTGTGTGGGTGGGGGTGGTCTCAGTCTCATTGTCCCCGTGCTCCTTTGTTGTACCAGGAGCTGATGGAGGGGGTGGGAGGGTGTTGCCCAGGATGCTTCTCACATTCTGAAGCATCCCCTTCTCTCCATCACTGTCTCTAAGTAGTCCAGTTTCACCCCCACAACATCACCTGCTTTACGGATGAGACCCTCAGTCTGCTGCCCCAGCACACCCCAGCAAACAGGATGGACTAGAGACCCTCAGTCTGCTGCCCCAGCACACCCCAGCAAACAGGATGGACTAGAGACCCTCAGTCTGCTGCCCCAGCACACCCCAGCAAGCAGGATGGACTAGATACCCTCAGTCTGCTGCCCCAGCACACCACAGCAAACAGGATGGACTAGATACCCTCAGTCTGCTGCCCCAGCACACCACAGCAAGCAGGATGGACTAGAGACCCTCAGTCTGCTGCCCCAGCACACCCCAGCAAACAGGATGGACTAGAGACCCTCAGTCTGCTGCCCCAGCACACCACAGCAAACAGGATGTACTAGATACCCTCAGTCTGCTGCCCCAGCACACCCCAGCAAGCAGGATGGACTAGATACCCTCAGTCTGCTGCCCCAGCACACCACAGCAAACAGGATGGACTAGAGACCCTCAGTCTGCTGCCCCAGCACACCACAGCATACAGGATGGACTAGATACCCTCAGTCTGCTGCCCCAGCACACCACAGCAAACAGGATGGACTAGATACCCCCAGTCTGCTGCCCCAGCACACCACAGAAAACAGGATGGACTAGATACCCTCAGTCTGCTGCCCCAGCACACCACAGCAAACAGGATGGACTAGATACCCTCAGTCTGCTGCCCCAGCACACCACAGCAAACAGGATGGACTAGATACCCTCAGTCTGCTAACCCAGCAAACAGGATGGACTAGATACCCTCAGTCTGCTAACCCAGCAAACAGGATGGACTAGAGACTCTCAGTCTGCTGCCCCAGCACACCCCAGCAAACAGGATGGACTAGAGACCCTCAGTCTGCTGCCCCAGCACACCCCAGCAAGCAGGATGGACTAGATACCCTCAGTCTGCTGCCCCAGCACACCACAGCAAACAGGATGGACTAGATACCCTCAGTCTGCTGCCCCAGCACACCACAGCAAGCAGGATGGACTAGAGACCCTCAGTCTGCTGCCCCAGCACACCCCAGCAAACAGGATGGACTAGAGACCCTCAGTCTGCTGCCCCAGCACACCACAGCAAACAGGATGTACTAGATACCCTCAGTCTGCTGCCCCAGCACACCCCAGCAAGCAGGATGGACTAGATACCCTCAGTCTGCTGCCCCAGCACACCCCAGCAAACAGGATGGACTAGAGACCCTCAGTCTGCTGCCCCAGCACACCCCAGCAAACAGGATGGACTAGAGACCCTCAGTCTGCTGCCCCAGCACACCCCAGCAAGCAGGATGGACTAGATACCCTCAGTCTGCTGCCCCAGCACACCACAGCAAACAGGATGGACTAGATACCCTCAGTCTGCTGCCCCAGCACACCACAGCAAGCAGGATGGACTAGAGACCCTCAGTCTGCTGCCCCAGCACACCCCAGCAAACAGGATGGACTAGAGACCCTCAGTCTGCTGCCCCAGCACACCACAGCAAACAGGATGTACTAGATACCCTCAGTCTGCTGCCCCAGCACACCCCAGCAAGCAGGATGGACTAGATACCCTCAGTCTGCTGCCCCAGCACACCACAGCAAACAGGATGGACTAGAGACCCTCAGTCTGCTGCCCCAGCACACCACAGCATACAGGATGGACTAGATACCCTCAGTCTGCTGCCCCAGCACACCACAGCAAACAGGATGGACTAGATACCCCCAGTCTGCTGCCCCAGCACACCACAGAAAACAGGATGGACTAGATACCCTCAGTCTGCTGCCCCAGCACACCACAGCAAACAGGATGGACTAGATACCCTCAGTCTGCTGCCCCAGCACACCACAGCAAACAGGATGGACTAGATACCCTCAGTCTGCTAACCCAGCAAACAGGATGGACTAGATACCCTCAGTCTGCTAACCCAGCAAACAGGATGGACTAGAGACTCTCAGTCTGCTGCCCCAGCACACCCCAGCAAACAGGATGGACTAGAGACCCTCAGTCTGCTGCCCCAGCACACCCCAGCAAGCAGGATGGACTAGATACCCTCAGTCTGCTGCCCCAGCACACCACAGCAAACAGGATGGACTAGATACCCTCAGTCTGCTGCCCCAGCACACCACAGCAAGCAGGATGGACTAGAGACCCTCAGTCTGCTGCCCCAGCACACCCCAGCAAACAGGATGGACTAGAGACCCTCAGTCTGCTGCCCCAGCACACCACAGCAAACAGGATGTACTAGATACCCTCAGTCTGCTGCCCCAGCACACCCCAGCAAGCAGGATGGACTAGATACCCTCAGTCTGCTGCCCCAGCACACCCCAGCAAACAGGATGGACTAGAGACCCTCAGTCTGCTGCCCCAGCACACCCCAGCAAACAGGATGGACTAGAGACCCTCAGTCTGCTGCCCCAGCACACCCCAGCAAGCAGGATGGACTAGATACCCTCAGTCTGCTGCCCCAGCACACCACAGCAAACAGGATGGACTAGATACCCTCAGTCTGCTGCCCCAGCACACCACAGCAAGCAGGATGGACTAGAGACCCTCAGTCTGCTGCCCCAGCACACCCCAGCAAACAGGATGGACTAGAGACCCTCAGTCTGCTGCCCCAGCACACCACAGCAAACAGGATGTACTAGATACCCTCAGTCTGCTGCCCCAGCACACCCCAGCAAGCAGGATGGACTAGATACCCTCAGTCTGCTGCCCCAGCACACCACAGCAAACAGGATGGACTAGAGACCCTCAGTCTGCTGCCCCAGCACACCACAGCATACAGGATGGACTAGATACCCTCAGTCTGCTGCCCCAGCACACCACAGCAAACAGGATGGACTAGATACCCCCAGTCTGCTGCCCCAGCACACCACAGAAAACAGGATGGACTAGATACCCTCAGTCTGCTGCCCCAGCACACCACAGCAAACAGGATGGACTAGATACCCTCAGTCTGCTGCCCCAGCACACCACAGCAAACAGGATGGACTAGATACCCTCAGTCTGCTAACCCAGCAAACAGGATGGACTAGATACCCTCAGTCTGCTAACCCAGCAAACAGGATGGACTAGAGACTCTCAGTCTGCTGCCCCAGCACACCACAGCAAACAGGATGGACTAGATACCCTCAGTCTGCTGACCCAGCAAACAGGATGGACTAGAGACTCTCAGTCTGCTGCCCCAGCACACCACAGCAAACAGGATGGACTAGATACCCTCAGTCTGCTGCCCGAGCACACCACAGCAAACAGGATGGACTAGATACCCTCAGTCTGCTGCCCCAGCACACCACAGCAAACAGGATGGACTAGATACCCTCAGTCTGCTGCCCCATCACACCACAGCAAACAGGATGGACTAGATACCCTCAGTCTGCTAACCCAGCACACAGGATGGACTAGATACCCTCAGTCTGCTGCCCCAGCACACCACAGCAAACAGGATGGACTAGATACCCTCAGTCTGCTGCCCCAGCACACCACAGCAAACAGGATGTACTAGATACCCTCAGTCTGCTGCCCCAGCACACTACAGCAAACAGGATGGACTAGATACCCTCAGTCTGCTGCCCCAGCACACCACAGCAAGCAGGATGGACTAGATACCCTCAGTCTGCTGTCCCAGCACACCCCAGCAAGCAGGATGGACTAGATACCCTCAGTCTGCTGCCCCAGCACACCACAGCAAACAGGATGGACTAGATACCCTCAGTCTGCTGCCCCAGCACACCACAGCAAACAGGATGGACTAGATACCCTCAGTCTGCTGCCCCATCACACCACAGCAAACAGGATGGACTAGATACCCTCAGTCTGCTAACCCAGCACACAGGATGGACTAGATACCCTCAGTCTGCTGCCCCAGCACACCACAGCAAACAGGATGGACTAGATACCCTCAGTCTGCTAACCCAGCAAACAGGATGGACTAGATACCCTCAGTCTGCTAACCCAGCAAACAGGATGGACTAGATACCCTCAGTCTGCTGACCCAGCAAACAGGATGGACTAGAGACTCTCAGTCTGCTGCCCCAGCACACCACAGCAAACAGGATGGACTAGATACCCTCAGTCTGCTGCCCGAGCACACCACAGCAAACAGGATGGACTAGATACCCTCAGTCTGCTGCCCCAGCACACCACAGCAAACAGGATGGACTAGATACCCTCAGTCTGCTAACCCAGCACACAGGATGGACTAGATACCCTCAGTCTGCTGCCCCAGCACACCACAGCAAACAGGATGGACTAGATAGCCTCAGTCTGCTGCCCCAGCACACCACAGCAAACAGGATGGACTAGATACCCTCAGTCTGCTGCCCCAGCACACCACAGCAAACAGGATGTACTAGATACCCTCAGTCTGCTGCCCCAGCACACTACAGCAAACAGGATGGACTAGATACCCTCAGTCTGCTGCCCCAGCACACCACAGCAAGCAGGATGGACTAGATACCCTCAGTCTGCTGCCCCAGCACACCCCAGCAAGCAGGATGGACTAGATACCCTCAGTCTGCTGCCCCAGCACACCACAGCAAACAGGATGGACTAGATACCCTCAGTCTGCTGACCCAGCAAACAGGATGGACTAGAGACTCTCAGTCTGCTGCCCCAGCACACCACAGCAAACAGGATGGACTAGATACCCTCAGTCTGCTGCCCGAGCACACCACAGCAAACAGGATGGACTAGATACCCTCAGTCTGCTGCCCCAGCACACCACAGCAAACAGGATGGACTAGATACCCTCAGTCTGCTGCCCCATCACACCACAGCAAACAGGATGGACTAGATACCCCCAGTCTGCTAACCCAGCACACAGGATGGACTAGATACCCTCAGTCTGCTGCCCCAGCACACCACAGCAAACAGGATGGACTAGATACCCTCAGTCTGCTGCCCCAGCACACCACAGAAAATAGGATGGACTAGAGACCCTCAGTCTGCTGCCCCAGCACACCCCAGCAAGCAGGATGGACTAGAGACCCTCAGTCTGCTGCCCCAGCACACCACAGCAAACAGGATGGACTAGATACCCTCAGTCTGCTGCCCTAGCACACCACAGAAAACAGGATGGACTAGAGACCCTCAGTCTGCTGCCCCAGCACACCACAGCAAACAGGACGGACTAGAGACCCTCAGTCTGCTGCCCCAGCACACCACAGCAAACAGGATGGACTAGATACCCTCAGTCTGCTGCCCCAGCACACCACAGCAAGCAGGATGGACTAGAGACCCTCAGTCTGCTGCCCCAGCACACCCCAGCAAACAGGATGGACTAGATACCCTCAGTCTGCTGCCCCAGCACACCACAGCAAGCAGGATGGACTAGAGACCCTCAGTCTGCTGCCCCAACACACCACAGCAAACAGGATAGACTAGATACCCTCAGTCTGCTGCCCCAGCACACCACAGCAAACAGGATGGACTAGAGACCACAGACTAATAAAATATTCTCAGCATCATCCGGCAGATGTTGAAGGACTGTCTATCCAGACTCCCAGATATTTATAGTCCTCCACTGAGTCCACGTTGACCCCCTGGATGCAAGCAGTGGTCATTGGAGGCATTGTCCTCCTGATGGCCACCATCAACGTGTCTTTGCCACGTTGAGCTGCAGGTGGTTCAGCTCACTCCATGTGACAACATTATTAACCACCTGTTCAAGGATTACAGTACAGATTGATCGGCATATGACCAGATGCACCCATGTTGTTGTCTGTCTTCATCTCAGCAATGAAGGTGTGACCATCTACTGTGTCGCTTTCAACCGGCAACATTGTCTGACTGCCTGGACAAAATGAATCCACTGTCATGACAAAACTGTTTCAAGTGTTTGCCAATCAAGGCTCTAATATCAGAAATGTCGGCGTTCGTATCAGCAACAGTATAAATGCAAGTGCAGTTTGTATCTTGCATAAATGTATGCAAAAAGCATGTCTGTCTGTATACGCATCTTCACTTTCAGTACACTTAGAGGGCAAATAAACATTGAAGACGGTACATTTAGAATCATTAGGGTGAACTTCAAGTCCACTGGCTCAGTCTACCCCAAGTCTCGGCACTTTAACCAGACTGTCAGAGTTCTACCTCCAAAGGATGGCAACACCAGCCTGTTTCCTGCCTTTAATTCATGTTGCATTACGGTGTGTAGTGGACTCTCCAGCACCATGAAAGACATGTTACATTAAGGTTGCTGAACTTGTGAACTTGTTGCTGAACTTGTTGCTGAACTTGTAGCTAAATCAGAAAGTCCCACACTGTGGCAGAAACATTAATACTGCCAGCTAGTAAAGGTAAACGAGATGCTCGGCCCTGACGCGGCCAAAGAGATAGCTAAAGTGGGAGCGGAGCATAAAGTCTTATTGCTCCACACGGAGGTCCGGTGGCTGGCCCGTGTGTACGAGCTACGAGAGGAACTTAAAGTGTTTCTGACAAACGAGAGGTCCGATTACTCAAAGCTGGAGTACCTGTCTGATATATTTCATCATCTGAATGAACTGAACACTCGGATGCAAGGCCGAAATGAAAACCTGCTTACAAGCACCGATAAAATGAACGGATTCCGTTTAAAGGTGCAGCTCTGGCAACAACATGTGCAGCGTGGGAACCTTGAGATGTTCCCACTCACGGAGGAACTGCATGATGGGAACGCTGCTGCTACGAGCGAGCTGATTGGCCCACATTTGAAACCTCTAGAGGAGAAGTTGTCATTTTATTTCTATTCAGCCTCCACAGAATGCCTTGACTGGGTTCGGGACCCACACAGCTCAGCATCCGGTGCTGGAAAGGACCTGACTTCAAAGGAGCAAGAGGAACTCACTGAACTGAAACAAGATGGTGGTTTAAAGCTAAACTTTGCTGATCTTCCTTTGGACAGTTTCTGGTTATCTGTTGCCAAGGAGTTCCCCGTTCTAGCCAACAAAGCTATTCTGACATTGCTCCCGTTTTCAACCACATATCTGTGTGAGCTGAGCTTCTCAAGCTCGACGGCGATAAAAACTAAAAACAGAGAGAGACTGAGAGCTGATGAGGAAGAGCTTTGTGTGTGTCTTTCTACCATTACTGCAGGATATCCATTTTGTGTTCATCCTAACAGCCCCAGGTTTCACACTAAGTATAAATACATTAAAAAATCTATAGGCCCTTTGTGTGTGTATAACATTTTGATATATATATATATATCTATATATATATTTATATATAGATAGATATATATTTAGATAAATAACCCAACAAGCAAAAAGGCTTATGATGAAAAAATTAGCATGAACATTGGTTCGTATTTATATAACGTGTATTCTTCATGCTGCAGTGTATTGTCTGGAGTGGTCTCTCAGAGTCACTCAGGTGTGTTGATGATGTTACCTGTATTGATGGAGACTGTCAGCTGAAACAGCATTTGAGTGGTTCTTACCTGAGAGCCTCAACACTCCCATTCTTATGCACACAGGTCACATCTCTGGTCTGGTAACCGACCTGCAGATCCCAGGACTTCCCCCCTGGCCGGTTCTCCCGGTTCTTGGTTCTCTTCTTCTTGATGAGTTCTCTGGTTTCAGGATCCTTGACCTTGCCTCGCTCTCGTAGCCTATCTCGCACTTTCTGTCTAATTTTCTCTCGTTTTTCTTTGTTTTTAGTTTTTTTTTGTCGCCTTGGTCGGTCTGCCTGTCGGGATGGCCTGTCGGGCTTCCTGTGGGCCCCGCCCAGTTTTCTGTTGACTTTGGGTAGTTTTTCACCAGGTTTAGCTCGATTTTTCAACCTTCTCTCTCCATTGTTGTGCTGCATGTCAGCATCGCTGGTTATTTTGCCCCCTTCGTTTGCCTCTTTCTCTGCTTCACTGGATTGACGATGGCTCGCTGTAGCTGGTTTGTCACCCCCCTTGGACATTTTTTCAGTCTCTCTGGATGGTTTGTCCCGCTCTTTGGAAACTTTATCGGTTTCCTTGGGGGGTTTATTAGTCTGTCTGAGTGGTTGGTCAGCTTGCCGGGCTTGTCTTGGCATTGGGATGGAGCACGGTCCCCAGTGTCCCACCCTGAGGCTGTAGAGGCTCACCTCTCCTTCACAGAGCCTCAGTTGACATGTTTGAAACTCAGTCAGATTCGGACAGGTTGCCCCCCCAAACAGTGGGGGGGCAAGAACGAAGCGGATCCGGTTCAGTAAACCCATTCCACAGGTTTTAGAACAGGAAGTCCACATGCTGAATTCAGACACCACACAGTCATGTGGACAAGGAATGAGACAGGCCTGCTCGAGTCGCGGTTTAGGCTCAAAGTATTCGCAAATAGCATCTTCTTCTTGCTCGCCATTTGATTTCTGAACACAGCCCACCTCCCGAGTCTGGATGCCCTCGTCTCCCCGTGTGCAGACTGCAGGGCGCTGCACTCCAGCATTGCGGATTGACACTGGGACACACTGGTTCCAGGCCCCCAGCTGCCAGTCGTACAGATCTTTGTGCCAGTCACACACTCTGAAGCAGCTCTGCTGGTTGTCTGGTTGCCCTGACTGGTTGCAGTTGGTGTGTAGCGTGGTCCAGCCTTCAGAGTGGGCGCACCATACTGCCCTGGTCTGGCTGCCCCCAGGGCCACACTCACTGCCCATACAACGACCCCATGGACCTGTAAAGACAAGACAAAGGTCAGGGACAGGCAAGGCACAAGATACATATCTTGTTCCTGGAAGTCAAAGGTGAAAGCATTTCAAGATTTAAATACAAATATAACAATATTCAAATGATTTCTAAAATGCACAGGCAGCTGGTGAAGTGAGGTCAGAATAGGAGGCGGTCCTTCTTACATGCTCCAGCTAAAGGAGGATCAGCAGCATTTAGGATCGACTGTATCTGAAGCTCAGGTGTTTCTACTTGCTATAATAATATCCTGTTAAATCATTCATTCAATATTGTGTTAGGACAGGGGTCTGCAACCCGCGGCTCCGGAGCCGCATGTGGCTCTTTCATCCCTCTGCTGCAGCTCCTGTGGGTTTAGTTCTAAATTTGAAGATTATGGTGATAAAATAAAACATATTTAATTTTTTTGTCGCTCATAATATACGATACAACCATCGACATATATCCGGTCACAACCACCAAATTGCGCGATTTCTTGAATTTTTCGACCCCCAGGTAGGACAACTATGGATAAATGTAAGAAAAGTGTCTGAAGAAAACAGAACGTTTAATGATACGTGGGCAGATTCGTTCACCTTCACTGCTGACGAGACGGGTTTACTGGTACGCTTAAAATATAATGAGAAGTTAGCAAACAACAAAAAGTCAAATGTCGCAAGACATTTCCAGAATAAACACAGACTTTGCTCAAAAATATCCCAACGTCTTTTTTGGAGTTCAAAATGTTTTTGTTGCGTGCAGAAATGTAATTTTGCTTCTCTGTAACAGTTCATTGATTCATAAATGCAACACACTATAGTTTGTTTATATATACATATATATACATTTATACATATATAAAGGTAAAAACGATGATGAAAAGATGCAGCGTTGTCTTCATTTTAAATGTCAAAAGGATTTTGTGGCTCCCAGTGTTTTCTTTTCTGTGGAAAATGGGGGGGGGGGGGGACTGGAGAACCTGGAAAGAACCCATAGGGATGCAAAAAGAAGTCCCCCGTCCTCAGGTGGGTTCATATTAGGACTGTGTTACAACAGTGTCCTTTTCCATATTTTTATGCAAAACATACCTGTACCCAGGGCCGTCAACAGACTTGCTGGGGCCCGGGGCAAGCAGGAACCATATGGCCCAAATAATCCTTAACAACATTTGCCCATTCGTTTAAATCAAACAGCCACACGACAGAAATGTGAAAATTACTCTTAATGACAAAAACTAAAGTATATAAGAGCATTACAAGAACTTCACAACCAATTTCAATGAAATTGACCCTAACCCCCAATCATCTGCTGGGTAATATAATGCCTGCCTTTAGCAGGACATATTTCAGCCTATTATTTCAGGAGCGGTAGTTTCACTCTCCCTGGAATCTTCTCTTTCCATATTTTCATACTGCTTACGGTTATTTTGAGCTTTCTCTGTAAAAGATAAGCATTGTAACAACAACAATGCATGAATGCTGACTGATCTCATACCGATCTGCGGCTGCAGCGCTGAGTGGGACCTGGGACACGCCTCCTCCCCTGGTCTGGCTTTTGGCTGACCCACGTCTGTGCTACTCTCCCTGACCATGTTCTTCGAAGATGGGGGTAGATGGGCAAAAATGGAAAACATTTATATTTAAACAAAAATACGAGTTTTAATTGCTACCTATATTTTCAGTTAAACATTACATTTAATGGAATAGTTAACAATTTCATGAAAAAAAGTATTTACAGTAGCCATAAACCAGATACTGCCATTATTAGACAGAGTGGGCTGGGATAAATGGTTTCACTCAATAAAGTTGAGCCATGAAAATGACGACAGAAAAACCAGCAGACTGAATTTGCTCACAGATGCAGGCAGGTCTGGATCAATACTAATCAATAGAGGATGCAAAAACTTCCCCAGACACAAGAGACAGACACAGACCTCAATGCTATTATCCTCCTTTGCCAGGAATACACCGCAGGAATACTGGAAGGCGCACCATTCAAGATCCACACTCTGTCACTAATGAGAAAAGTAGGTCACTGATACTCGAGTAGGTCACTGATACTCGAGTAGGTCACTGATACTAGAGTAGGTCACTGATACTCAAGTAGGTCACTGATACTAGTGTAGGTCACTGATACGAGAGTAGGTCACTGATACTTGAGTAGGTCACTGATACTAGCATAGGTCACTGATACGAGAGTAGGTCACTGATACGAGAGTAGGTCACTGATACTAGAGTAGGTCACTGATACTCGAGTAGGTCACTGATACTTGAGTAGGTCACTGATACTAGAGTAGGTCAATGATACTCGAGTAGGTCACTAATACTCGAGTAGGTCACTGATACTAGAGTAGGTCACTGATACGAGAGTAGGTCACTGATACTAGAGTAGGTCACTGATACTAGAGTAGGTCACTGATACTCGAGTAGGTCACTGATACTAGAGTAGGTCACTGATACTAGAGTAGGTCACTGATACTCGAGTAGGTCACTAATACTCGAGTAGGTCACTGATACTAGAGTAGGTCACTGATACGAGCGTAGGTCACTAATACTCGAGTAGGTCACTGATACGAGAGTAGGTCACTGATACGAGAGTAGGTCACTGATACTAGAGTAGGTCACTGATACTAGCATAGGTAACTGATACGAGAGTAGGTCACTTATACTAGAGTAAGTCACTGATACTCAAGTAGGTCACTGATACTAGAGTAGGTCACTGATACTTGAGTAGGTCACTGATACTAGAGTAGGTCACTGATACTTGAGTAGGTCACTGATACTAGCATAGGTCACTAATACTCGAGTAGGTCACTGATACGAGAGTAGATCACTAATACTAAAGTAGGTCACTAATACTCGAGTAGGTCACTGATACTAGAGTAGGTCACTGATACTAGCGTAGGTCACTAATACTAGAGTAGGTCACTGATATGAGAGTAGGTCACTAATACTGAAGTAGGTCACTAATACTCGAGTAGGTCACTGATACTAGAGTAGGTTACTAATACTAAAGTAGGTCACTGATACTAGAGTAGGTCACTGATACTAGAGTAGGTCACTAATACTCGAGTAGGTCACTGATACGAGAGTAGATCACTAATACTAAAGTAGGTCACTAATACTCGAGTAGGTCACTGATACTAGCATAGGTCACTGATACGAGAGTAGGTCACCGATACAAGAGTAGGTCACTGATAATAGAGTAGGTCACTGATAATAGAGTAGGTCACTAATACAAGAGTAGGTCACTGATACGAGAGTAGGTCACTGATACAAGAGTAGGTCACTGATAATAGAGTAGGTCACTGATAATAGAGTAGGTCACTAATACAAGAGTAGGTCACTGATACGAGAGTAGGTCACTGATACTTGTGGAGGTCACTGATACTAGCATAGGTCACTGATACTAGAGTAGGTCACTGATACGAGAGTAGGTCACTGATACTAGCATAGGTCACTGATACTAGAGTAGGTCACTCATACTCGAGTAGGTCACTGATACTAGAGTAGGTCACTGATACTCAAGTAGGTCACTGATACGAGAGTAGGTCACTAATACTCGAGTAGGTCACTGATATGAGAGTAGGTCACTGATACTAGCGTAGGTCACTGATACTAGAGTAGGTCACTAATACTAGAGTAGGTCACTGATGCTCGAGTAGGTCATTGATACTACCGTAGGTCACTGTTACTAGAGTAGGTCACTGATACTCGAGTAGGTCAATGATACGAGAGTAGGTCACTAATACTCGAGTAGGTCACTGATACTCGAGTAGGTCACTAATACGAGAGTAGGTCACTGATACGAGAGTAGGTCACTGATATGAGAGTAGGTCACTGATACTAGAGTAGGTCACTGATACTAGCATAGGTCACTGATATGAGAGTAGGTCACTGATACTAGAGTAGGTCACTGATACTAGCATAGGTCACTGATACTCGAGTAGGTCACTGATACTAGAGTAGGTCACTAATACGAGAGTAGGTCACTGATACTAGCATAGGTCACTGATACTAGAGTAATTGTATTGGCAATAGAATAATTACTAAGCATAATGACAATTATATAATTAATAATTGCAAGAGAAATCAAGTAATCATTAAGTGGTGATTAAACAATGTTAAGTAACTTTGATACAGCGAAGGTTAATGCCTGCAGAATAAGATGAAAAACAATATTCCATTCATGCATCGACAAACGACCTTCATGCCGAAGGGAGTACACCCGCTTAAAGACCAATCTTACGCAATCATGTGTCTTTATTATACATTTATTCAAAGTAACAGAAAACTGCCAACACATAGGTCACGGATACAAGAGTAGGTCACTGATACAAGAGTAGATCACTAATACTTAAGTATGTCATTGATACTATAGTAGGTCACTGATACTCGAGTCGGTCACTGATACTAGAGTAGGTCACTAATACTCGAGTCGGTCACTAATACTAAAGTAGGTCACTAATACTAACCAATCATGAATAGATTTTGTCATAAAGAATATAGACAAATGGGTGCCGGACTAAGTATTCATGTTAACCATGTTGTGCTCTCTAAAGAAGCTAGTGTGTTCGTAGACATGAAACATGTGCTCAAAAGCCTTTTTGTGTGATGGTGTGTGCATGTGAGGTACAGTTTATGAGAAGGTGTGGTAATAATCAGACCTTGCAAAAGATGTTATGGTTAGAGAGACAGATAGGGCCAGCTGCGAGGTGAGAAAATAATTCCAATACTCAGCCGAAACCAAAGAATTTAGCTTGATCCAATTAGACAGTTGGTCAGTTCCTGGATCCGTCCACCACTGGGTCCGCCAAAGCTCCAAAAAGCACTATATCAATATATCAAGAACTTTCAAAGCTGCCGTCTTGGAGACTTTCTGGTTCACCAGGGCAACTCCCAGCCCAATTAGCAGATGCCCCACCAACAAAGACAAATATCCAATTATCTTCGATGTCTTCCCAAGATAGGACCGTGAAACACACGGCCTTCCACTTGTCCCAGGCATCCATTGTGTAGCCTGTCGCAAAGGGCCCATCTGGGCAGGTCAGCTGCCCCGGGTTGCCATGATTCAATGAAAATATCTGATCAATCACACTAAGAGACCAACTAATCAATTTCATGATTTTAGTTGTAACGCTCGTTACCTGGGAGCCGCGCTAGCTAGGTGACATTACGTGCCGGCTCGTGCTGCTCCTGCTGTTTTTACGTGTGAGGGGGGGTTGGGGTGCTGCAAGAAGGAGATGAAACAGGGTGGAAGAACAGAGCAGATGTAGAAAACACGCCATGTTCAAGTGGCTCTGGACCATTTACACTATATTATCATACGTGCATTTTTAACACAATATTAAAATGTCATTTTTAATGCCACGATTATCGTCAATACCGGTTTACCGAGGCATACCAGACTTTATTGTACACAGACAAAGAGAAATCTGAAGTTTGACAGAGCAGCCAATTAATTAGCACTTCATTAATTATATGCACAATTAAACTAATGCAGTTAGATCATCTTAATTCAACTTCAAAAATCGTATTATCTTCTTTGTGGGTTTTCATTCTATGGCAAAAAGGCTCTGAATGAAATTAAGTATTTCACTCCTTGATATTCTCTGTTCAAGTCTATTCATAGCCTGCCAATAACTTGAGGTGTTCCAACAGTGTAATCTCCTCTACACCTTACCAGTACAGGAACATTGAGATCTGTGTGAAAGGATTTCACCCCCACTAATATGCTGGTTTAATTGGACACACCCTAACTGGGAAATCCCACACTTCCCACCTGAGCTTTCTCACACTTTTCCTATGGTGCCGCACGGAAGGTTGGCATTTACAGGGATAATGGAAACCAGTGTGAGATGTCAATCTGTATTCATACGCTGATCATGTCTCTGATTAAGAGACTGTAAAACCCGGTTGTCTGTCTCTGTGTTGCCCTGCGATGGACTGGCGGCTTGTCCAGGGTGTACCACTGCCTCTCGCCCATTGACTGCTGGGATTGGCTCCAGTTTGGCCCGCGACCCGATGACGGAATAAGCGGTTGGACAATGAATGAATGAATACCGGAGAACCTCATCCATGGCACAGCAGCATAAAGACGTCTTATTCTACAGGCCAGGCACAAGGAGAACGACCCAGCACAGCCTTCATTCTTGGACCCTTTTAACCATTAGCATTGCCAAAGGGAACCATTGTGCTACCGATGTCACCGCAGACGTGCACACTATCATGTACCACTGATATGTCTGCTATTACTCACCATTCTTTCTACCTGCTATGCACATCACCCAGGACCTGCTATGGTGGTCAGATCTTGATAAAAAGGAAATGAGTGATGTCACAGTGTTGGGCAAGCAATGCTATATTTAGCTCCATTGACTAATGACCACAAATCTGCATAAAGAATTGGGGGACTTATAGATCTCACCAGACGACAACGCTGCCTTTCTCCTGGCACGAGCATCTTACTCTGGTTCAAACCACAATGCTGAAGCACACGTTTGCTGTTCATCAGCGAGACCAGGGAGTTGATGGAAGGTAACATTCACTCCTTCTCATTAAACCTTAGACTGAATCAAGTCAGAGACACATCATTGCAGGTATCAGCGCCCAGAGGGGCCTGCTTCACCGTCGCTCTGCTTCTTACAGCTCCAGGGTTTGGTTCACTGCAAAGTGCTTCCAGTTTCAGCTGCATGTTGGCTAACGGTCAGTGTCTCTCATCCAGCAGGATAAGGGACGTGGCTATAGCTTGTATTTTGCTACAAGCTATAGCCACATCCCACTTAACAAAATCCTTATTATCACAGTTCCAAACCGCTGAGAACTAGATTTCACAAAACACAAACAATTATTTCCTCTCATGGTAAGAGCGTCGTGAAGTGAAAATCTTTATTTATTTTTATTTATTGCACAAAACCAATGGCAGTCCTTGGTTTTAAAAGCGTATTTAGTTTGTAGCCAAAGGCCATGGGAAGATTAATGACACAACTGCAATTTAGCTTGTATCAGCTAAGATGTGTAGATGTGCCAGAGGCTGCAATAAAGCGGTGCTCATGCATCTTTCATAAGGCTTGACAGACCTGCACAGCCATTCTTCTCAAGGAGGGGCATTACATGGCTCATTTGGGGCGTCGTGCTGCGACACGGAAACCCGCTTCAATGCCCGGCCCGCAGCAGACTGCGCTGCTTGATACATGTAAAACAGACCTGAAGCTAAACATGAGCAGATGGTACTTATTCTGTGTTCCTTCATCAACATCTGAGGGCATGCTCCATCGTCTTTTGTTTTAGACACATCCAATGGATTCAATGAGCTGCCGCTGCTTTTCAGATATTGTTACAAACATAACGTGGAGTTGGATCCATGCATCCTGGCAAAGATTCACTCTTGGAGTCCTTTTTCCACAGTTTTTCATGACATCAACTCAAATGCAGAGAGTAGCGCCTGGATAAGATGCACCGGGAGAGGAGTTCTGTGTCCAGAGTGAAGACAAGCCCACGTCATGCGTGTTGAGTTGTGAGTCGTCAGCGAGCAGCTGTGTCTCTGCTTCAGACTGTTACCAGTTAGCCTGTTTATTCATTGTTCCAAGAGCATCGAATCTACAGTCCTTTGTGACGCTGTCCTCATAGACCAGGAGTGTCAAACCCGTCCGGTGGAGGGCCGAGACACTCCAGGTTTTCCTTCCAGCCGGCCAATAAAGCAGGTGATTGTAATTATCAACACCTCTGATTTGAGAGAAGGAACTCATTAGTGAGATCAGCTGCTGGAGAGATGGTTGGAAAGAAAACCTGGAGTGTCTCGGCCCTCCACTGGACAGGTTTGACACATGTGTCTTAGACAGACCCAGCATCTTTGAGATTGTTTATTAGTTTCACTTGTCTTCTATCGGTTAACCCCCATTGTGTCCAACACTCACAGGTCGAGGGTCCAGATGCCCTCCTCCTGTTGGTGCAGAGAACAAAGAAAGGACTGAAACCACCAGGGCAATAACATTCATTCATGGATGGGTCATAAGTTGACAACCCCCCCTCTATAAATTTAAACAGGCCTCACAGGAAAAGTATTTAGGAGTCAACTCAGTCAATATAAGAGGACTCAAATCAGAAAAATCCATCCATCTTCTGGCAGATGATCATGCTACCATTTTCAACGATGTGCCACCATGCTATCATGTGCCACCATGTGCCAAAGTGCTACCATGTGCTACCATGTTCCATCATGTGATACCGTGCTACTGTAACGGAGTAAATGCAAGTTGTGCTTCCAGTGTTTTTCACCTGACCATGCCGGGAGCGAATGTCCACAGAAAGGGACAGCAGCAAACCAGCCGTTAAACTGAATGATCTGCGTGTAGGGGAGGACCGCGTAGATCTTCAGAGTGAGTCTCCCGCCTCTAGTTTTGAAGCTTTTTCAGACTTTGATACTTTAAGTCAGCTATACAGTAGTGACATTTCATCAGACAAAACAGTTATCTTTCAGTGCTTTCAGGCAGTCCCCAGGTCTGACATTTTATTTTACACATCAGTTTCAATTGAGGATGGACCCACTGATAGTGGATCCATGGCGTGTACCCTTAGTGAGTCAGCTGAGGCAAGTTTAGTGAAAAGCATCCCCAGCATCGCAAAGCAGCCTGCTCAGGATATTGTCATTGTTGGTTGTGGAGGCCATCGGGTCACATCTACAGCAATCTACAACCTCAATGTTACTGTGTACGGCTGCCCCATGTCTGTGCCTGCCTTAGTAGTGCCGGGTCAGACTGAAGAGTTCATCCTAGGCACTAACGCAATCAAAGAGCTGTTGATGCAACTAAGAGGGACGAGTGGCTACTGGAGAATCATGTCCACGCCCAGCCATAACCAGAGTGACGAGTGCCGCAAGTTCCTGTCCCTGTTCTCCAACACTGAGAGGTGGAGAGGCGAGTCTGTGCCTGAGCGAGTGGGTACTGTAAAGCTCCAGAGAAGGGTGACGTTGGAGCCGCAAACAGAGCACCTGGTGTGGGGGAAGTTGCATGTATCTTCAGTCCTGTCTGTGGCCAGCACAGTCATCGTTGAGCCGACAAAGTCGAGGTCAAGACCGAAGCAGATAATGGTTGGCAGAGTAATGTAGGGTTCTACCAGACCCTCTTCCGGTTCTTTGTTCTCCTTCGTGGGCGCGTAGTCAATGAGGAGGACGTGGGTCAAGATTATAATATTTATATAACAAACAGATCAGTGCAAGTTGGTTTAGATTATCAGCGCTGAGGTTCGATCCTGTTCCTTGTGTGCGTCTCAAGTCCGAACAAAGGGCCGTCCTCTGTTTCCGTGTCTACATGTCCATGAGCCCATCCCCTGAGCGGGTGGGGGCTCGCTCCAGCCAATCTTATCCCCTGTTATTCAGCGTCATTATGTGTCGTCACCAATGAGACGTTCAAGTGTTATCAGTGATAATAATACTGTTGTGATGTCGGCGTGTAATCACGTTGTGGAATCCCATCTAATACGGGAATTTCCTAGACTCCTACAGTAATCACAACACTTTGGGGAGATGGTTCCATCCCACTGAAAGTCATGAATCCAACCATTCACAGAGTCGTACTGAGACGGAACACCAAGATAGCAGACGTGTCACCTTGTGTTGCTGTGGAAGACCTGCCGCACCCTACAGAGTTCAAGTCGCATGTGCCGGATGGCGCCTCCTACGGTCGCCCTGGTGCTCTTGTGCGTTCTGTGTTGTTTGTTTTTTAACGTTAATTGTGCGTCTGCGTGCTCTTACACCCGTGAAGAGCTTCTAAACTTTAGATCAACGACTCCCACGGACCTTTAGCCCGTAGACCTTTAGCGAACTAATTCCGCAGTTTCTGCTGCGGAATTAGTCCATGTTTTGGTGAAACGAGTGAGACGCCGGAGAAGAGGGAAGCGTGCCGGCGTGCTCGTCCGACTCCCGACCGATAGCGCTGACATCTGTAGTCATTAAGTCTTTTGAGCTCCTGGTTCTCCACCATCTGAAGACCCTCACCGCCCCCCTCCTGGACTCGCTGCAGTTCGCCTACAGAGCCAACAGGTTGTCATTTGTTAACAAAACCCCAACACCACACAGGTCTGTAGACGACGCAGTCAATCTGGCCATCCACTTCATCCTGCAGCATCTGGACTCCCCAGGAACCTACGCCAGGATCCTGTTTGTGGACTTCAGCTCAGCTTTCAACACCATCCTTCCGGGACTGCTCCAGGACAAGCTGCTCCAGC
Organism: Brachionichthys hirsutus; assembly: GCF_040956055.1. Lineage (NCBI taxonomy): Eukaryota > Metazoa > Chordata > Actinopteri > Lophiiformes > Brachionichthyidae > Brachionichthys > Brachionichthys hirsutus. The sequence goes on from NC_090909.1 coordinate 13,216,670, forward strand.
TCGACGTGCCCGACTCCCTCTGCTGGTGGATCACCGACTTCCTGACGGAGCGGAGGCAGCATCTGCGGCTGGGGTCTACGGCCTCGGACACCCTGACTATCAGCACCGGATCCCCCCAGGGCTGTGTACTTTCCCCCTGGCTCTTCTCCCTGTACACCAACTGCTGCACCTCCAGCCATCAGTCCGTCAAACTGATTAAGTTTGCGGATGACACCACCCTCATCGGGCTCATCTTGGACGGTGATGAGTCGGCCTACAGGAGGGAGGTGGACTCTTTCCGCTTCCTGGGCACCACCATCACCCGGGACCTCAATTGGGAGCCGACCATCAGCTCCCTCATCAAGAAGGCTCAGCAGAGGATGTACTTCCTGCGGCAGCTGAGGAAACTCAAGCTGCCAACCCAGATGTTGGTGCAGTTCTACACCTCCATCGTGGAGTCCGTCCTCACCTCCTCCATCACCGTGTGGTACGCTGGCGCCACCACCAGGGACAGACACAGAGTGCAGCGCATTGTACGTGCTGCGGAGAAGGTGATTGGCTGCAAGCTGCCATCGCTCCAGGACCTGTATGTCTCCAGGACTCGGAGGCGTGCAGGTCGGATCACAGCCGACCCTTCCCACCCTGGACATGGACTCTTTGACCCTCTCCCCTCAGGCAGGAGGCTACGGTCCATCCGGACCAGAACCTCCCGCCACAAGAACATCTTCTTTTCCTCAGCCGTAAGACTAATGAACACTTAATAATTCTGTCCCGGACTCCTGAATACAACTTGCACTGTTCCATTTGCAGTGACTATGCCTCGCCCCTCGTCTTAGTCTGGAAGAAGAACGGCGATTTGAGAATATGCACTGACTTTAGGTGGCTTAATGCACGCACTGTCAAAGACGCTCACCCACTCCCGCATCAGGCTAATGTCCATGCAGCTTTAGGTGGCAATGCATTCTTCTCCACCATGGACCTCACATCAGGCTACTACAACGTGCCCATGCATGAGAATGACAAGAAGTACACTGCCTTTTCCTCACCATTTGGCCTGCATGAATACAACAGGCTCCCCCAGGGCTTGTGCAATAGCCCAGCCACATTCATGAGAATGATGACGTCCATCTTCGGGGATGAAAACTTCAGTAGTGTTTTGCGTCATACAGCTTCGATCTCAAGTATGTCCCAGGCCCCAACAATGTTGTTGCTGACGCCTTGAGCAGAGGTCCGTTTGTTCAGTCATGTATAAGTCATCGCATCATCACAGAGCCTTATTTCGCACTCCTAAAGAATGTTAGCGGTGTTGGTGATGACACTGTCCAGCACGCATATAAGTACAGCAACAACCACCAGATGGTCCTGAGGTCAGGCAAGCAGCCATGCAACACGTCTAGCAGCTGCAGTGGTTCAGTCGAAGCGTCTGAGATTTCAGCTGTTCTCGGTGCACACTCCACTGGTGGGCTAAGTGAGGTAGCGAGTGTGGGCCTCACTGTCCCTCAATTGCAGCAAGCTGATAGCTCCATCCCTCACAGCAGTCTGGTGAATCAGCAAGGCCAAGATGGAACCATCAGTCGAGTGCTCTACTACATAGAGAGACGGAGAAAGCCTTCAAAAAGGTGATGAAAATGGACAAGCTGACCATCCGCAATGGCGTGCTGTGCAAACAACAGAGAGATGGGAATATGAACAAACGCCTATTCCTCTTTGTGGTGCCTGACACTCTCAAAGCACAAGTACTGAATGGGATTCATGATGAAGCTGGGCACCAGGGACGGAGTCGAACTCTGTCACTTGCAATGCAGAGATTCTTCTGGGTGGGGATGAAGCGAGATGTCGACGGTTACGTGACGAACTGCCACCGTTGTGTTGTCGGGAAGACTCCTGAACCCAATGCCTGTGCACCGCTGGAGAGTATTCGCACATCAGAGCCAATGGAATTGGTCTGCATCGACTTCTGGTCGGCTGACGTGAGCGATGGCAAGTGCATGGATGTCCTGGTCGTTACAGACTGTTTCTCCAAGATGGCTCACGCGTTTCCACGCAAGAATCAGTCTGCCAAGCAAGTTGTTCGAAAACTCTGGGATGAATTCTTTCTCGTCTATGGCTTTCCAAAGACAATTCACTCTGACCAAGGAGCAAACTTTGAAAGGAAGTTAATCAAGGAACTGTTGTCTCTGGCAGGTGTCGACAAGTTTCATACCACGCCCTATCATCCCATGGGCAACGGCATCGTTGAGAGGTTCAACAAGACCCTTGGGTCCATGATAAGAACTTTGCCTCCGAAGTCTAAAGCCAAGTGGCCTCAGATGTTGCAGCTTCTCACCTTCTGCTACAACTGCACAGAGCACGAAACAACTGGCTTTGCGCCTTTCTATCTCATGTTTGACGGAGTTCCTCGTCTCCCAGTTGACAAGCTGTTTCAAAGCGCCCTCTCTGACGAAGTGGTGGTCGATCACAGTGAGTTTGTGTCTCGCCTGAGGAAAGACATGCGTGAGGCTGCGCAGAGACACAGTCAGAAAGAACAGACTCGACACGCAAAGCTCTACAACAGGAAAGTCAAAGGCTCACCACTCGCCATTGGAGACAGAGTACTCGTTGCAAACAGAGGTGAAAGAGGAAAAAGGAAGGTAGCTGACAAGTGGAAGTCCTCTCCATATGAAGTTGTGGCTGTGAACCTTGACATTAATGTGTACAAAATCAAAGATGTCCACACTGACAGGGTGAAAGTAGTCCACAGAATTCTGTTACTCCCTGTGAGCTTCCTTCCACTAGACCAGGGGCCGGCAACCCAAAATGTTGAAAGAGCCATATTGGACCAAAAAAACAAAAAACAAATATGTCTGGAGCCGCAAAAAATGAAAAGCCTTATATAAGCCTTATAATCAAGGCAACACATGCTGTATCTATCTATATTAGCTATATTAGCCTACTATCAAAATGACTAAGTTGGTTACGAATACATAATGAGCCTTCATGGTTAAATGTTAATTTTCCCTGCAGCGCATCCTGTGGAGAATGACGCATCAAGTGACGACTCTGTTGTAGGATGGCGCCTCAAGTTTAACTTCAGTACAATATTATTATTTCCCGGGATGCAACAAAACTTGCAGCAGTAGTGGACTTTGGAGATGCAATCCACTTTTTAAATCTATTTAAATCTATCAGCCTCAATTTGAGATTTTAAAGGTACAGTACACGCTGCAGGAGTCAATCAGCATGATCCATGCAGTGATGCAATCGCACTTTTTCTCACTTCCAACTGGCTACTCGGCTGCAAATGTAGCCTTTCCCTGGAAATGTCTTTCCACATGACTCTTTTTGTTATTTGATAACTTCTCGCTACAGAGCAAACATTCAGGCAATCCTTCCGCATTGGCAATGGATGCAAATGATTTGGTCCAAGAATCGTTGAATCCTCTGTTCTCCTCAGTTATGTTTCTCTTTTTACCTTTGGGGGGGGGGGTCCATGGCCCATCACACACCTGCCGGTTTGTTTACAGCAGCCACCTGCCTGGCACCCCGCCCTGCTGATGTGCACATTTTCACAGCATTGGAAAGCGTAAAGAATGTTTGTGTCATGTTTGTCCTCCTACAGAAACCATATTAAAACAAAACATTTTTTTTTTCCATTTTCAATTTTTTTTGAAAAAGCGCCAGGGAGCCACTAGGTGGCCCCGCACTAGACGATGAGCAGGATCTTCAGTCCACAGACGTCTGTCCACCGCTGTCCACAGACCTCCAGGGCCCTCCGTCTAGTCCGGCAGTCCCTGAGGGCAACCCTCCGGTTGATGATGGCGTAGGAGATCGAACTGCAGACTCGGTGCTCAACAGTCCTGACGACTTGGAGAGGGAGGAGCATCACGATAACCTCATTGACGTGCCTGACTTGTCTGAATGCGTGTCGGAGCCAGGTCACTCAGCAAGTGGCGTTGCAGTTGGAGGGAGCGACCAGCTCAGTGTTATTCTGCAAGGTGCTGAACCCTACCCCGTGGTTCCCACCCATGATGACACAGTGTCGGATGAGCCTGTTGTTTCCACTCAGCCTCAGAGTTTAGATGTTGCTATTCTGCGGACAAGACGAGGCAGAGCCATCAAACCGCCCAAAAGACTCATTTGTGAAATGAATGAACAAGTCCTTGAGATTTCACACACGTCCACAGTTGGCTTTTTATGTCTCTAGTTACCAGCTTGTTTTGAGCTGACGATAGCGCCTGCCCAGTATTGCACATGCAGTAACAGTTTTTTTTGTTTTTTTCAAGCTACAGGTGTTTTTGGAAGTAGACCTCGCAGTGCTCCCGTGGGCTCACCACCGATAGGAGGGACCAGAGGGGTCGGGTGCGATGTGAGCTGGGCGGCAGCCGAAGGCGGGGACCTTGGCGGTCCGACCCTCGGCTCCAGAAACTAGCTCTAGGGACGTGGAACGTCACCTCTCTGGCGGGGAAGGAGCCTGAGCTGGTGTGCGAGGTTGAGAAGTTCTGACTGAATATAGTTGGCCTCACCTCGACACACAGCAAGGGCTCCGGAACCACCCTTCTTGAGAGGGGTTGGACTCTCTTCCACTCTGGAGTTGCCACTGGTGAGAGGCGCCGGGCAGGGGTGGCAATACTTATTGCCCCCCGGCTCAGTGCCTGTATGTTGGAGTTTACTCCAATAAATGAGAGGGTAGCTTCCCTCCGCCTTCGGGTGGGGGGACGGAACCTGACTGTTGTTTGTGCCTATGGTCCAAACAGCAGTCCAGAGTATCCACCCTTTTTGGAGTCCCTGGAGCGGGTACTGGAGAGTGCTCCTTCTGGGGATTCCCTCGTTCTGTTGGGGGACTTCAACGCCCATGTTGGTAATAACAGTGAGACCTGGAGGGGTGTGATTGGGAGGAATGGCCCCCCTGATCGGAATCCGAGTGGTGTTTTGTTATTGGACTTCTGTGCTCGTCACAGATTGTCCATAACAAACACCATGTTCAAGCATAAGGGTGTCCATATGTGCACTTGGCACCAGGACACCCTAGGCCGCAGTTCGATGATCGACTTTGTAGTCGTCTCACCGGACTTGCGGCCGCATGTCTTTGACACTCGGGTGAAGAGAGGGGCGGAGCTGTCAACCGACCATCACCTGGTGGTGAGCCAACTCCGATGGTGGGGGAGGATGCCGGACAGACCTGGCAGGCCCAAACGTATTGTGAGGGTCTGTTGGGAACGTCTGGCAGAATCTCCTGTCAGAAGGAGTTTTAACTCCCACCTCCGGGAGAACTTCGACCATGTACCGGGGGAGGCAGGGGACATTGAGTCCGAGTGGACTATGTTTCGTGCCTCCATTGTTGAAGCGGCCGATCGGTGCTGTGGCCGTAAGGTGGTCGGTGCCTGTCGTGGCGGCAATCCCAAGACCTCTTGGTGGACACCGGTGGTGAGGGATGCCGTCAAGCTGAAGAAGGAGTCCTATCAGGCCCTTTTGGCCTGTAGGACTCCGGAGGCAGCTGACAGGTACCGACAGACCAAGCGGAGTGCAGCTACCGTGGTTGCTGAGGCAAAAACCCGGGCATGGGAGGAGTTCTGTGAGGCCATGGAAAACGACTTCCGGACGGCTTCGAAGAGGTTCTGGGCCACCAGCCGCCATCTCAGGAGGGGGAAGCAGTGCACGGTCAACACTGTGTATGGTGGGGATGGTGCGCTGCTGACCTCGACTCGAGACGTCGTAGATCGGTGGAGGGACTACTTCGAAGACCTCCTCAATCCCACCGACATGCCTTCCAGTGAGGAAGCAGGGCCTGGGGACTCGGGGGTGAGCTCCTCTATCTCTAGGGCCGAGGTTGCCGAGGTAGTTAAAAAGCTCCTCGGTGGCAAGGCCCCGGGGGTGGATGAGATCCGCTTGGAGTCCCTTAAGGCTCTGGATGTTGTAGGGCTGTCATGGTTGACACGACTCTGCAACATTGCATGGACATCGGGGGCAGTGCCTCTGGATTGGCAGACCGGGGTGGTGGTCCCTCTTTATAAGAAGGGGGACCGGAGGGTGTGTTCCAACTACAGAGGGATCACACTCCTCAGCCTCCCTGGTAAGGTCTATTCAGGGGTACTGGAGAGGAGGGTCCGCCGGATAGTCGAACCTCGGATTCAGGAGGAGCAATGTGGTTTTCGTCCTGGCCGTGGAACTGTGGACCAGCTCTACACCCTCGGCAGGGTCCTTGAGGGTGCATGGGAGTTTGCCCAACCAGTCCACATGTGTTTTGTGGATTTGGAGAAGGCATTCGACCGTGTCCGTCGGGGAGTCCTGTGGGGGGTGCTCCGGGAGTATGGGGTGTCGGACGTCGGACCCCCTCATACGGGGTGTCCGCTCCCTATATGACCGGTGCCAGAGCTTGGTCCGCATTGCTGGCAATAAGTCGGACCTATTCCCAGTGCGGGTTGGACTCCGCCAGGGCTGCCCTTTGTCACCGATTCTGTTTGTAACTTTTATGGACAGAATTACTAGGTGCAGCCAGGGCGTTGAGGGGGTTCGGTTTGGTGACCTCAGGATTGGATCGCTGCTGTTTGCAGATGATGTAATCCTGTTGGCTTCATCAGGCCGTGCCCTCCAGCTCTCACTGGATCGGTTCGCAGCCGCATGTGAAGCGGCCGGGATGAGAATCAGCACCTCCAAATCCGAGGCCATGGTTCTCAGTCGGAAAAGGGTGGAGTGCACCCTCCAGGTCGGGGAGGAGATCCTGCCCCAAGTGGAGGAGTTCAAGTACCTCGGGGTTTTGTTCACGAGTGAGGGAAGAATGGAGCGAGAGATCGACAGACGGATCGGTGCAGCATCTGCAGTCATGCAGACTCTGCAGTCATGCAGACTCTGCACAGATCCGTCATGGTGAAGAGAGAGCTGAGTCGAAAGGCGAAGCTCTCGATTTACCGGTCGATCTTCGTTCCTACCCTCACCTATGGTCACGAGCTTTGGGTAGTGACCGAAAGAACGAGATCCCGGGTACAAGCGGCTGAAATGAGCTTCCTCCGTAGGGTGGCTGGGCTCTCCCTTAGAGATAGGGTGAGAAGCTCAGTCATCCGGGAGGAGCTCGGAGTAGAGCCGCTGCTCCTCCGCGTTGAGAGGAGCCAGATGAGGTGGCTCGGACACCTATTTAGGATGCCTCCTGAACGCCTCCCTGGTGAGGTGTTCAGGGCACGTCCCACCGGGAGGAGACCACGGGGAAGACCCAGGACACGCTGGAGAGACTATGTCTCTCGGCTGGCCTGGGAACGCCTCGGGATCCCCCCGGAAGAGCTAGAGGAAGTGGCCGGGGAGAGGGAAGTCTGGGTTTCCCTGCTTAGGCTGCTGCCCCCGCGACCCGGCCCCGGATAAGCGGAAGATAATGGATGGATGGATGGACCTCGCAGTGTAGTTTTCATTATAAGTCGTCCATGTTTTAGCAGAGTTTGGCATCTCTGGAGTCTACTTTTTAGTATGGGAGGGGGCACCTTCCCATTCTTAAAGTACTCCCTAGATGGAGGATTTTTTTTAATCGGCAGCTTTTGACACTTAGTGACAATAGTACACTGCAGGTCTTCCTTCTTTGAGCATCCCTGTAAGCCTTCTCTCTATCTCTTGCTTCTCTCATCATTCTTGTCTGAGACTTCTTGCTTCAGACAGTTTTGATTGTACGTCCCCAATTTAGCAGAATCTAAGGTGGGTGTATGTAACGGAGTAAATAGAAGTACAGTTAAATCCTGCATAAATGGGATTTATTCATTTTCTATTAATGTATTTGTCTTGTTTTCCTTTTATAATTACACACGTTTTTATTTCATTTTTGTTTTAATGTACATCTCGGGGTATTTATGGTTTGGAGCTTTTTGTCCCTCCTGGCTCTCCATCCTACGCACTTCGTATTTGAACGCGCTGGGAGGAGCAGTTGACGAGAGTGTTCCCTGAGATGTGCTAATGTACTTTTTTTTTTTTATAAATCCATGTGTTTAATTATTTGTTTTCCTTGTGATCCTTATGTTGAGAGTTTAATGCTAGTCAGCTCCGCTAGCATGGTCTTCATTTATTTTAGTTTTATGCTAACAAAGTCCGCTAGCATAAATAGCTAATCGCTAGGCGGGAAGTTAAGCTTAGCTTAAAATGCTAACGTGCGGTTATGTTGAGATGCATTATAGTTCTTTTTGAAAATGTTTAGTTTTATTGAGTTCTGTACCATATTGGGCACTTTGTATTTGAACACGCTGGGTGGAGCAGTTGACGAGAACGGTCCCTGATATGCTAATGTACATTTTTTTTGTATAAATCCAGTCAACGTGATGACAGAACCCATCCGTGTGAGGACCTTCATTATTCGTTACACAACACAATGCAGAGGCAGCGAGACAAATGCCGTAAGACTACCATGGTCTACCATGTGCCACCGTGCTACCATGCTACCATGTGCCATCATGTGATACCATGCTACCATGTGCCATCCTGTGACACGTTGCTACCATGGTCTACCATGTGCCACCGTGCTACTATGTTCAACCATGTGACACCAATCTACCATATGCCACCGTGCTACCATGTTCCACCATGTGTAAACATGCCACCGTGCTCCCATGTTCCACCATGTGCTGCCATGCTCCACCATGTTCCACCATGCTACCATCTGCCACTGTCCTATCATGTTCCACCATGTGACACCGTTCTACCATGTTCAACCATGTGCCACCATGCTAGAATAGAATAGAATAGAATAGAATAGCATAGAATAGAAAGCTACCATGTTCCACCATGTGATACCGGGCTACCATGTGCCACCATGTGCCACCGGGCTACCATGTTCCACCATGTGATACCGTGCTACCATGTTCCACCATGTGATACCGTGCTACCATGTTCCACCATGTGACACCATGTGCCACCGTGCTACCATGTTCCACCATGTGATACCGTGCTACCATGTGCCACCGTGCTACCATGTTCCACCATGTGCCACCGTGCTACCATGTGCCACCGTGCTACCATGTGCCACCGTGCTACCATGTTCCACCATGTGCCACCGTGCTACCATGTGCCACCATGTGCCACCGTGCTACCATGTTCCACCATGTGATACCGTGCTACCATGTTCCACCATGCTACCATGTTCAACCATGTGCCACCAATCTACCATGTGCCACCGTGCTACCATGTTCAGCCATGTGCCACCATGTTACCATGTTCCACCATGTGTAAACATGCCACCGTGCTACCATGTTTCACCATGTGATACCGTGCTACCATGTTCCACCATGTGCCACCGTGCTACCATGTTCCACCATGTGTCACCATGTGCCACCGTGCTACCATGTTCCAGAATGTGCCACCATGCTACCATGTTCCACCATGTGACACCATGTGTCACCGTGCTACCATGTTCCACCATGTGCCACCGTGCCACCATGTTCCATCATGTGATACCATGCTACCATGTTCCACCATGTAACACCATGTGCCACCGTGCTACCATGTTCCATCATGTGATACCGTGCTACCATGTTCCACCATGTGACATCATGTGCCACCGTGCTACCATGTTCCACCATGTGATACCGTGCTACCATGTTCCACCATGTGCCACCGTGCTACCATGTTCCACCATGTGATACCGGGCTACCATGTGCCACCATGTGCCACCGGGCTACCATGTTCCACCATGTGATACCGTGCTACCATGTTCCACCATGTGATACCGTGCTACCATGTTCCACCATGTGACACCATGTGCCACCGTGCTACCATGTTCCACCATGTGATACCGTGCTACCATGTGCCACCATGTGCCACCGTGCTACCATGTTCCACCATGTGCCACCGTGCTACCATGTGCCACCGTGCTACCATGTGCCACCGTGCTACCATGTTCCACCATGTGCCACCGTGCTACCATGTGCCACCATGTGCCACCGTGCTACCATGTTCCACCATGTGATACCGTGCTACCATGTTCCACCATGCTACCATGTTCAACCATGTGCCACCAATCTACCATGTGCCACCGTGCTACCATGTTCAGCCATGTGCCACCATGTTACCATGTTCCACCATGTGTAAACATGCCACCGTGCTACCATGTTTCACCATGTGATACCGTGCTACCATGTTCCACCATGTGCCACCGTGCTACCATGTTCCACCATGTGTCACCATGTGCCACCGTGCTACCATGTTCCATCATGTGACACCGTGCTACCATGTTCCAGAATGTGCCACCATGCCACCATGTTCCACCATGTGACACCATGTGTCACCGTGCTACCATGTTCCACCATGTGCCACCGTGCCACCATGTTCCATCATGTGATACCATGCTACCATGTTCCACCATGTAACACCATGTGCCACCGTGCTACCATGTTCCATCATGTGATACCGTGCTACCATGTTCCACCATGTGACATCATGTGCCACCGTGCTACCATGTTCCACCATGTGATACCGTGCTACCATGTTCCACCATGTTCCACCATGTGATACCATGTGACACCGTGCTACCATGTTCCACCATGTGTAAACATGCCACCGTGCTCCCATGTTCCACCATGTGTAAACATGCCACCGTGCTCCCATGTTCCACCATGTGCTGCCATGCTCCACCATGTTCCACCATGCTACCATCTGCCACTGTCCTATCATGTTCCACCATGTGACACCGTTCTACCATGTTCAACCATGTGCCACCATGCTAGAATAGAATAGAATAGAATAGAATAGCATAGAATAGAAAGCTATCATGTTCCACCATGATTCTGTAGGGTTTTACCAAACCCTCTTCCGGTTCTTGTTCTCCTTAGTGGGTGCGTATTCAATGAGGAGAATGTGGGTTAAGATGAAGACATTTATATAATTAACAGATCAGTACAATTAGTTCGGATATCAGCGCTGAGGTTCGATCCTGTTTCGTGTGTGTGTCTCAGGTCCGAACAAAGGGCCGCTCTCCGCGTCCATGTCTTTCTATGTCCATGAGTCTGTCCCCCTCAAGGTGGGGGTTCCGCCCCAGCCAATCTAAGCCCATGTTTATCTGTGTTGTGTGATGTCACTGTTGTGATGCGTTCAATTGAAATCAGTCATTACAACAACATGGTTCCACCATGTGTAAACATGCCACCGTGCTACCATGTTTCACCATGTGATACCGTGCTACCATGTTCCACCATGTGCCACCGTGCTACCATGTTCCACCATGTGTCACCATGTGCCACCGTGCTACCATGTTCCATCATGTGACACCGTGCTACCATATTCCAGAATGTGCCACCATGCTACCATGTTCCACCATGTGACACCATGTGTCACCGTGCTACCATGTTCCACCATGTGCTACCATGTTCCACCATGTGCCACCGTGCCACCATGTTCCATCATGTGATACCATGCTACCATGTTCCACCATGTAACACCATGTGCCACCGTGCTACCATGTTCCATCATGTGATACCGTGCTACCATGTTCCACCATGTGACATCATGTGCCACCGTGCTACCATGTTCCACCATGTGATACCGTGCTACCATGTTCCACCATGTTCCACCATGTGATACCATGTGACACCGTGCTACCATGTTCCACCATGTGTAAACATGCCACCGTGCTCCCATGTTCCACCATGTGCTGCCATGCTCCACCATGTTCCACCATGCTACCATCTGCCACTGTCCTATCATGTTCCACCATGTGACACCGTTCTACCATGTTCAACCATGTGCCACCATGCTAGAATAGAATAGAATAGAATAGAATAGCATAGAATAGAAAGCTATCATGTTCCACCATGATTCTGTATCATGATTCTGAGGTTCGATCCTGTTTCGTGTGTGTGTCTCAGGTCCGAACAAAGGGCCGCTCTCCGCGTCCATGTCTTTCTATGTCCATGAGTCTGTCCCCCTCAAGGTGGGGGTTCCGCCCCAGCCAATCTAAGCCCATGTTTATCTGTGTTGTGTGATGTCACTGTTGTGATGCGTTCAATTGAAATCAGTCATTACAACAACAAACTAAATGTTGTGCGTTCCTAGTGGTGTCGGCATGTAATTACGTTGTGGAATCCCATCTAAATACGGAAATTCCCTACACTACCATCTGCCACTGTCCTATCATGTTCCACCATGTGCCACCGTGCTACCATGTTCCACCATGTGTCACCGTGCTACAATGTTCCACCATGTGACACCATGTGCCACCGTGCTACCATGTTCCACCATGTGCCACCGTGCTACCATGTTCCACCATGTGATACCGGGCTACCATGTGCCACCATGTGCCACCGGGCTACCATGTTCCACCATGTGATACCGTGCTACCATGTTCCACCATGTGATACCGTGCTACCATGTTCCACCATGTGACACCATGTGCCACCGTGCTACCATGTTCCACCATGTGATACCGTGCTACCATGTGCCACCATGTGCCACCGTGCTACCATGTTCCACCATGTGCCACCGTGCTACCATGTGCCACCGTGCTACCATGTGCCACCGTGCTACCATGTTCCACCATGTGCCACCGTGCTACCATGTGCCACCATGTGCCACCGTGCTACCATGTTCCACCATGTGATACCGTGCTACCATGTTCCACCATGCTACCATGTTCAACCATGTGCCACCAATCTACCATGTGCCACCGTGCTACCATGTTCAGCCATGTGCCACCATGTTACCATGTTCCACCATGTGTAAACATGCCACCGTGCTACCATGTTTCACCATGTGATACCGTGCTACCATGTTCCACCATGTGCCACCGTGCTACCATGTTCCACCATGTGTCACCATGTGCCACCGTGCTACCATGTTCCATCATGTGACACCGTGCTACCATGTTCCAGAATGTGCCACCATGCTACCATGTTCCACCATGTTCCACCATGTGCCACCGTGCTACCATGTTCCACCATGTGTCACCGTGCTACAATGTTCCACCATGTGCCACCGTGCTACCATGTTCCACCATGTGCCACCATGTGCCACCGTGCTACCATGTTCCATCATGTGACACCGTGCTACCATGTTCCAGAATGTGCCACCATGCTACCATGTTCCACCATGTGACACCATGTGTCACCGTGCTCCCATGTTCCACCATGTGTAAACATGCCACCGTGCTCCCATGTTCCACCATGTGCTGCCATGCTCCACCATGTTCCACCATGCTACCATCTGCCACTGTCCTATCATGTTCCACCATGTGACACCGTTCTACCATGTTCAACCATGTGCCACCATGCTAGAATAGAATAGAATAGAATAGAATAGCATAGAATAGAAAGCTATCATGTTCCACCATGATTCTGTAGGGTTTTACCAAACCCTCTTCCGGTTCTTGTTCTCCTTAGTGGGTGCGTATTCAATGAGGAGAATGTGGGTTAAGATGAAGACATTTATATAATTAACAGATCAGTACAATTAGTTCGGATATCAGCGCTGAGGTTCGATCCTGTTTCGTGTGTGTGTCTCAGGTCCGAACAAAGGGCCGCTCTCCGCGTCCATGTCTTTCTATGTCCATGAGTCTGTCCCCCTCAAGGTGGGGGTTCCGCCCCAGCCAATCTAAGCCCATGTTTATCTGTGTTGTGTGATGTCACTGTTGTGATGCGTTCAATTGAAATCAGTCATTACAACAACAAACTAAATGTTGTGCGTTCCTAGTGGTGTCGGCATGTAATTACGTTGTGGAATCCCATCTAAATACGGAAATTCCCTACACTACCATCTGCCACTGTCCTATCATGTTCCACCATGTGCCACCGTGCTACCATGTTCCACCATGTGTCACCGTGCTACAATGTTCCACCATGTGACACCATGTGCCACCGTGCTACCATGTTCCACCATGTGCCACCGTGCTACCATGTTCCACCATGTGATACCGGGCTACCATGTGCCACCATGTGCCACCGGGCTACCATGTTCCACCATGTGATACCGTGCTACCATGTTCCACCATGTGATACCGTGCTACCATGTTCCACCATGTGACACCATGTGCCACCGTGCTACCATGTTCCACCATGTGATACCGTGCTACCATGTGCCACCATGTGCCACCGTGCTACCATGTTCCACCATGTGCCACCGTGCTACCATGTGCCACCGTGCTACCATGTGCCACCGTGCTACCATGTTCCACCATGTGCCACCGTGCTACCATGTGCCACCATGTGCCACCGTGCTACCATGTTCCACCATGTGATACCGTGCTACCATGTTCCACCATGCTACCATGTTCAACCATGTGCCACCAATCTACCATGTGCCACCGTGCTACCATGTTCAGCCATGTGCCACCATGTTACCATGTTCCACCATGTGTAAACATGCCACCGTGCTACCATGTTTCACCATGTGATACCGTGCTACCATGTTCCACCATGTGCCACCGTGCTACCATGTTCCACCATGTGTCACCATGTGCCACCGTGCTACCATGTTCCATCATGTGACACCGTGCTACCATGTTCCAGAATGTGCCACCATGCTACCATGTTCCACCATGTTCCACCATGTGCCACCGTGCTACCATGTTCCACCATGTGTCACCGTGCTACAATGTTCCACCATGTGCCACCGTGCTACCATGTTCCACCATGTGCCACCATGTGCCACCGTGCTACCATGTTCCATCATGTGACACCGTGCTACCATGTTCCAGAATGTGCCACCATGCTACCATGTTCCACCATGTGACACCATGTGTCACCGTGCTACCATGTTCCACCATGTGTAAACATGCCACCGTGCTCCCATGTTCCACCATGTGCTGCCATGCTCCACCATGTTCCACCATGCTACCATCTGCCACTGTCCTATCATGTTCCACCATGTGACACCGTTCTACCATGTTCAACCATGTGCCACCATGCTAGAATAGAATAGAATAGAATAGAATAGCATAGAATAGAAAGCTATCATGTTCCACCATGATTCTGTAGGGTTTTACCAAACCCTCTTCCGGTTCTTGTTCTCCTTAGTGGGTGCGTATTCAATGAGGAGAATGTGGGTTAAGATGAAGACATTTATATAATTAACAGATCAGTACAATTAGTTCGGATATCAGCGCTGAGGTTCGATCCTGTTTCGTGTGTGTGTCTCAGGTCCGAACAAAGGGCCGCTCTCCGCGTCCATGTCTTTCTATGTCCATGAGTCTGTCCCCCTCAAGGTGGGGGTTCCGCCCCAGCCAATCTAAGCCCATGTTTATCTGTGTTGTGTGATGTCACTGTTGTGATGCGTTCAATTGAAATCAGTCATTACAACAACAAACTAAATGTTGTGCATTCCTAGTGGTGTCGGCATGTAATTACGTTGTGGAATCCCATCTAAATACGGAAATTCCCTACACTACCATCTGCCACTGTCCTATCATGTTCCACCATGTGCCACCGTGCTACCATGTTCCACCATGTGTCACCGTGCTACAATGTTCCACCATGTGACACCATGTGCCACCGTGCTACCATGTTCCACCATGTGCCACCGTGCTACCATGTTCCACCATGTGATACCGGGCTACCATGTGCCACCATGTGATACCGTGCTACCATGTTCCACCATGCTACCATGTTCAACCATGTGCCACCAATCTACCATGTGCCACCGTGCTACCATGTTCAGCCATGTGCCACCATGTTACCATGTTCCACCATGTGTAAACATGCCACCGTGCTACCATGTTTCACCATGTGATACCGTGCTACCATGTTCCACCATGTGCCACCGTGCTACCATGTTCCATCATGTGACACCGTGCTACCATGTTCCAGAATGTGCCACCATGCTACCATGTTCCACCATGTGACACCATGTGTCACCGTGCTACCATGTTCCACCATGTGCTACCATGTTCCACCATGTGCCACCGTGCCACCATGTTCCATCATGTGATACCATGCTACCATGTTCCACCATGTGACACCATGTGACACCATGTGTCACCGTGCTACCATGTTCCACCATGTGCCACCGTGCCACCATGTTCCATCATGTGATACCATGCTACCATGTTCCACCATGTAACACCATGTGCCACCGTGCTACCATGTTCCATCATGTGATACCGTGCTACCATGTTCCACCATGTGACATCATGTGCCACCGTGCTACCATGTTCCACCATGTTCCACCATGTGACACCATGGGACACCGTGCTACCATGTTCCACCATGTGATACCGTGCTACCATGTTCCACCATGTTCCACCATGTGTCACCGTGCCACCGTGCCACCGTGCTATCACTTCACTTCACTTCACTTTTATTGATTTGTCCCTCGGAGGGCAATTTGGTTTACAGCAGTTCCACACACTTTCTACAACATTTAAGGGACATGTAAGACAAGAGTTAAGAGCAGCATCGTTGTGAAGGTGCATAGTATACACGATAAAAACAGTGCAAACATGCAAACAGGTTACATCCATACATAAACGCAGGCAGGCTCACCTCCTTTCTGTGGCATTCAAGGCTCTGATGGAGAGTGGGACAAAGGAGAACTTGTATCTGTTTTTAGTGTCCGGGGCCAGTGCCAGTCGAACCCCCGATGGAAGCAGCTTTTAGTCACGATTCATTTTTGTCCCTGCAAATTGACTTCACTTTCTTCAGCAGGTGAAGCTGAAAAACTTTATCCAGACTGCTGAAGTTCACCCCGGCTACCTTTGACGCAACAGCTTTTGATCTATCATGACGGTGTTTTATCACTCCTTTACTGAACTATCATGACGATGTTTTATCACTCCTTTATTGAACTATCGTGACGGTGTTTTATCACTCCTTTATTGAACTATCATGATGGTGTTTTATCACTCCTTTATTGAACTATCATGACGGTGTTTTATCACTCCTTTACTGAACTATCGTGACGGTGTTTTATCACTCCTTTATTGAACTATCATGACGGTGTTTTATCACTCCTTTATTGAACTATCATGACGGTGTTTTATCATTCCTTTACTGAACTATCGTGACGGTGTTTTATCACTCCTTTACTGAACTATCGTGACGGTGTTTTATCACTCCTTTATTGAACTATCATGACGGTGTTTTATCACTCCTTTATTGAACTATCATGACGGTGTTTTATCACTCCTTTACTGAACGATCATGACGATGTTTTATCACTCCTTTATTGAACTATCGTGACGGTGTTTTATCACTCCTTCATTGAACTATCATGACGGTGTTTTATCACTCCTTTATTGAACTATTGTGACGGTGTTTTATCACTCCTTTATTGAACTATCGTGACGGTGTTTTATCACTCCTTCATTGAACTATCATGACGGTGTTTTATCACTCCTTTATTGAACTATTGTGACGGTGTTTTATCACTCCTTTATTGAACTATCGTGATGATGTTTTATCACTCCTTTATTGAACTATCGTGACGGTGTTTTATCACTCCTTCATTGAACTATCATGACGGTGTTTTATCACTCCTTTATTGAACTTTCATGACGGTGTTTTATCACTCCTTTATTGAACTATTGTGATGTTTTATCACTCCTTTACTGAACTATCATGACGATGTTTTATCACTCCTTTACTGAACTATCATGACGGTGTTTTATCACTCCTTTATTGAACTATTGTGATGTTTTATCACTCCTTTACTGAACTATCATGACAATGTTTTATCACTCCTTTATTGAACTATCGTGATGATGTTTTATCACTCCTTTATTGAACTATCATGATGGTGTTTTATCACTCCTTTATTGAACTATCATGACGGTGTTTTATCACTCCTTTATTGAACTATCATGACGATGTTTTATCACTCCTTTATTGAACTATCATGATGGTGTTTTATCACTCCTTTACTGAACTATTGTGACGGTGTTTTATCACTCCTTTATTGAACTATCATGATGGTGTTTTATCACTCCTTTATTGAACTATCATGATGGTGTTTTATCACTCCTTTACTGAACTATCGTGACGATGTTTTATCACTCCTTTACTGAACTATCGTGACGATGTTTTATCACTCCTTTACTGAACTATCGTGACAATGTTTTATCACTCCTTTACTGAACTATCATGACGATGTTTTATCACTCCTTTATTGAACTATCGTGATGATGTTTTATCACTCCTTTATTGAACTATCATGATGGTGTTTTATCACTCCTTTATTGAACTATCATGACGGTGTTTTATCACTCCTTTATTGAACTATCATGACGATGTTTTATCACTCCTTTATTGAACTATCATGATGGTGTTTTATCACTCCTTTACTGAACTATCGTGACGGTGTTTTATCACTCCTTTTTTGAACTATCATGATGGTGTTTTATCACTCCTTTATTGAACTATCATGACGGTGTTTTATCACTCCTTTATTGAACTATCATGACGATGTTTTATCACTCCTTTATTGAACTATCATGATGGTGTTTTATCACTCCTTTACTGAACTATTGTGACGGTGTTTTATCACTCCTTTTTTGAACTATCATGATGGGACAAAAATAGTTTCGTTCCGACTGCGGTGAGTCTTCTGAATAAGCGTTAGTCTGCAGTTCCTCATGTATTTTAATCCTTCTTCTTTTTATCAGGTTTAATTTTAATCATAGTCTTAATCTTGTGTTGTTGTTATTGTTTATTATTGTTGGTTAGCAATCCTTTTTATGATATCTTGGTTACTGGGGCTGATGAAATGTTATTTAAACACTTATACCGGTTGTATAAGTTTTGTATGCATGTTTGCTGGTTTGAATACAAACAGGATGTTTTATGTTTTATCTCATCTCACAGCAAATCAAATCTACCTCCGGGTACAAATAAAGTAACCTTTAACCTTGGACCTTGATGCCCAGTGGGACATGTAATATATATACACACATTTATGTATATACATATGCCCAGTGGGACATGTAATATATATACACACATTTATGTATATACATATTCCCAGTGGGACATGTAATATATATACACACATTTATGTATATACATATGCCCAGTGGGACATGTAATATATATACACACATTTATGTATATACATATTCCCAGTGGGACATGTAATATATATACACACATTTATGTATATACATATTCCCAGTGGGACATGTAGTATATATACACATTTATACATATGCCCAGTGGGACATGCAGTATATGTACACATTTATGTATATACATATGCCCAGTGGGACATGCAGTATATATACACATTTATGTATATACATATTCCCAGTGGGACATGCAGTATATATACACATTTATGTATATACATATGCCCAGTGGGACATGCAGTATATATACACATTTATGTACATAGATATGCCCAGTGGGACATGCAGTATATATACACATTTATGTATATACATATTCCCAGTGGGACATGCAGTATATATACACATTTATGTATATACATATGCCCAGTGGGACATGCAGTATATATACACATTTATGTATATACATATGCCCAGTGGGATATGTAGTATATATACACATTTATGTAAACACATATGCCCAGTGGGACATGTAGTATATATCCACATTTATGTACATACATATGCCCAGTGGGACATGTAGTATATATACACATTTATGTATATACATATGCCCAGTGGGACATGTAGTGTATATATACACATTTATGTATATACATATGCCCAGTGGGACATGGAGTGTATATATACACATTTATGTATATACATATGCCCAGTGGGACATGTAGTATATATACACATTTATGTATATACATATGCCCAGTGGGACATGTAGTATATATACACATTTATGTATATACATATGCCCAGTGGGACATGCAGTATATATACACATTTATGTATATACATATGCCCAGTGGGACATGCAGTATATATACACATTTATGTATATACATATGCCCAGTGGGACATGCAGTATATATACACATTTATGTATATACATATGCCCAGTGGGACATGCAGTATATATACACATTTATGTATATACATATGCCCAGTGGGACATGCAGTATATATACACATTTATGTATATACATATGCCCAGTGGGACATGCAAGACGCTGACAGCTGCTCAGAGACGTCTGGTCTCAACTCAGCTGAAGAAGTTAGAAGCACATCAAAAGAGAGCTGTCCTCTGTTCAGCACCGCGGGTTGGCTTTACTGATACCTCAATCACTGTAAAACTATAGGAAGAGTACACGGGGTGTATATATTCATCCATCTTCCCTGGCATCTATCCCAGCTTTACACGGGTGAGAGGCAGAGTCCACTCTGAAGCGCTGCCAAGCGCAGGTGGCTGGGCGGGTCCTCCGATGATCGACAGGTTGGTGGGTCCAATCCGGGCGCGTCAGAAATATTTGAATCCCTTCTGCTTGCTCCTCAGCTAAACACCTGAACTCGAGGAACCAGCACCAGCTGTGCTCTCCATGTGAATGCAGAGTTCCCTTCCTGAACCCACTTCTGTAAAGCGATTCCTAATGGTGGGGGTAAGCCCACGCCGAGTTGATTTGAGTCAGGAACTACTTCTTGTGCGCCTGCCGCTGCCAAGCAACCCGTTGTGTAGGATACATGAAGCGGGGAATAGATGAAACCTGCCAATGGGATCTCTGCAGGATCAGCAAAAGGTTTTCAATCATGTTGTCTGTTAGCAACTCAGGCTAGTTGTAGCAGCCACCAAACATGTTCAGGGAAAATAAGCTGTCAGAACATCAAAGCAACTCGAGCTCAACATCCTCTCCTGAAAGCATGCCCACGCTTCCTGCAGGAAAAAGGACAGCGTGAATGAAGAAGAAGAAGAAGAACACGTCCACAGCCTGACTGTTAGCAACATTCAGGGCTAATGATGGAGCGTCTGAACGAGGATGAGGAAGTGACTCCTCACTGGGCGGGGCTTTCAGGGGGTGAGGGTGGGAGCTTGGTGGAGGCTTGGGCGGAGGTGCATGGATGGAGGAGGTGTTGATTAACCCACCATGGATTTAGTGAGATCTCAGCCAGGGATATATTTAGCTCCAGTTTGTTTCTCACATATGAAGCAGGGTGCTAGGGTGTGTGTGTGTGTGTGTGTGTGTGGGGGGGGGGGGTTGCTCGTGGCGGTCTGTGCACTTGATAATTAATCGATACACCAAATGTAATCCGTCTTCTTCACACAACTATGTAAAACATAGTCCGAGTCTTTGTCGCTGTGCTTGTTGTGTGTTGATGATGAAGATGAATATATTTATTAGATAGAATGTTAGAGTACAAGTACAGTCACACAGTAGCATGTATTACAGTACAAGTACAGTCAAACAGTAGCATGTATTACAGTACAAGTACAGTCAAACATCCTGTCTAAGAGGAGCATTTCTAAAAGGCCCTAGCGGTCTTGTTTCCGATGAAACTTCACAGTGAAATGCCGTCCGCCCATGGGAGGGGGCAGATGAGGGGGCAGATGATTCACCTCTGAGACTTGTGGATGGCATCAAAGAAACCATTCTGACCACGGTATATTAATATATTCTAATTAGCATCTGGTTCATTTAAATATTGACGTGCATAATTCTGGAGGGCGCACAGAGGGCGGGGACGACCGCGGCGTGAGCTCTGCTGATTCTGTCCTAAATGCATCGTCTGTGGCTCCATGTTCTATCTCTATGTTCTTTTCATTGTGCATAAGAGACTAAGATCCAAATGGGGAGCCTGAGAACATTAATAGTGTATTTATATCATGATATACGTGGTAAACATGATGAAGATACACACGCTTCACAACCATAATACTCTTGAAAATGAGAACTGGGTGACTTTTCCTTTTGTGTCCCAAAGCAGGCCTGAAGCAGAACGGAACTTTCCGGGCCTGACCTGGTCTGGTGGCCATCAGAGGCTCCAGAACTGCACCTTCGGTTTTCTTTCGTTAGTCCGTTCGATCAGTCAGACAGCTGGCTAGCTCGGCGTAAGATAGCCGGCTAGCACGGTGCATTTTAGCCAAACCGCTTGATGCTCTTCCTGACGAGGAGAAACGTGGAATTAAACTGACCATGTTCTTGAACAGGAACGGAGAGCAACCTTTACGGATAAATGAACTGAAACATTTGATGTTGCTGTGATGGTGAGATGCAGTGACGTGCAGTCAGGGGAGGCAGATGAGGCACAGCCTCACCTGTAATCATATAAAAATCATGTTTTTGTATTATTAAAAATAATATAAAAATCATATAAGATATAATATAACATCAGTGATATTACATTATATATTTTATGATTTTTTCATTTTTAATAATACAATTAGTGCGTCATGTGTTCTTGTGCTCAGCGGCATTAAAATACTGCAGAATGAGGCCGCATGTAATACGGCCTTCAGCCCATAGGAGACCCGTGAGTGATTCAGCGCACTCATCAGCTGATCCGCTCGTTCAGACGGGCTTGTAAACACGGAAGCGCTGGCTGTCTGGATGTCTGGACGTCAAGCAAGAACCCGTGTTTTCTGCTTTTCCTGCCTTCTTTTCTCAACTTCTGACGATGTCTGGACTCGGATGGGATATTGCGACATGAAGAATTTACCGAGAAGCCTCCAAACACGAGCAGCGACCGCGCGTATTCATGGTCAAATTGCGGGACCGATTCGAGCAGAACCGCGGCGGACTGGGCCTGACAGAGTCCATTAGATGTGAACGAGTGTTCTGAAACGTTCTGGAGAACATAAGCTGTCAAATGAAGAACAGCTTTTCCTCCGATATCGCTCGTATATCTGTGGGTCTGCGCTCTCTCTCTCTCTCTCTTTCTCTCTCACCCACTCACTTGCTCCGTGTCGGGGAGCAGCGTGTCCCTGTCCCAGCGGACAGACAGGGACACACACACACACCCCCCCTCACCCACACACAGACCCGTCTCAGAACATGTGTTTAACAGTTAAACATCAGTTAAACTTTAACTGATCAACACACACGCATCCACACACATCCAACGCTGCACGCACGCTGATACGCAGAGTTGAATAATTTCATTAAATATTTTGTAAATATGCAGATTATGTGTGGTCTCCCCTTTTTGTCATAAACTGATGAGCCAGGTTTGTGACAATATGTAAAAAATGCTGGTACGAATGTTTAAACAAAACACGTTAAATGTTGCCAATCAAATGATGAACAAGCTGTAGGTTCATTGATTAGTAAATCTGACTGTGCCTCACCAGACATGAACCTCACCGCACGTCACTGGTGAGATGGCTCCAGAGCATTGCTGCAGTGGTTTCCAGTCAGGCCCAGTCGGGTTCTGCTCTATGAGTCCAGACCTCGCTGGAAACCAGTGGTCCCACGAAGACGAGCCGGTGAGGCGGGAATGCGTAGCAGCAGCGATTGTGGTAGCATTCAGAGAGGAATGGAAGCTGCAGCCGTCTCAGCACATCCCTTTGAGGCTCGTTAAAATAGGGCGTGGCATTTCCTGCTGCGGCTGACCGACAGCTGATACTTCAGCATCGCCTGCGACGATGAGCCCATGATTGACTCCGCTGCGGTTTGCCTTCAGGCCAAAGGCAGTGGAGCTCTGCAAGATCCAAAGATCCGGATATAGACCGCTAACACTGGGACGATGCCCGAGACGCTCAGACGGATGAATGGCTGCTCGTCTCTGCTCTACAGGGCTTAACTACAACAGTACACAATGGTGTACTTCAGCACAGCCTCCCTGTACTGCTGCAGCCAACGTGGATAACTCTGTGTGTGTGTGTGCTGTTGAGTGTCGGTGTGTGTGTGCGTGGGTGTGTTGGTCGTCCTCAACAGCATGGCAAAGTTGGATGCTGAGAGTTGACGAGCTGCGCTCGTCAACTTGTCGTCTTCTGCGTTGCAAAAGCAATAGCCCCGCCCCTTACGCCTAGGATAGGCGCTCGGGCCTAAATAGGGAACGAGTCCCATCAGGAAACGGGGCGCTCCTGTTATAGCACTTCCTGTAACTTCTTTCTTGTCGAGACCGCTAAGAATCATGGCCCCAGTGGCATGGAAGAACAACTAACAGTTCCAGCACAATCCCGAGGGATTATGTTCCTTGGCTCATTTGCATTGTTTACAATCACAACCAATAGGAGCGTGCCGTGATAAATGCCATGAATATTAATTTAGTGACCGGTTTTACGGATATGGTAGAAATAAAGAATCCTGAGAGCATGAAGAAGTACAACATGAAGGTACAAGGTGACCTAAGGTGAGATGAGGTACTCGGTATCAGTACTGGATGCGGCTCAGACCAGTTGTCAGCGTCTGAGACTCGTTTTTTGGACAACAGCTGATTGAGCATGTTGAACACAATGATCAAAAATAACTCTGATTGGTGATGGGGGGTTGTTCTTTGGAGGTGGTTGAGAGGGTCGTCCTATGATCGAGAGGTTGGCGGTTCGATTCCTGGGTTAGGGTTAGGGGGTGTTGGTGGTCGTTGGGAGGTTGCTGCCCTTATTTGGCCCAAGATGCCCGCTCTCTCCTTTGGTGGAGGTTTCACGCATGCCAGATCCACCAGACCAGCACCTATCAAAACTCAATACAAGAGTTAACTCCTCCCCCGGACTCTGAGTCAGTGCAGGTTGCTGGTTCAGTGTCTGTGGTTCTCACTCTGCTCTGCCTCTCCTTCCTCAGATTGCTCTTGTGACTCTGGAGGAAAGGTGTGAAGCAGGAGCACAAATAAACCCACTGACCCTGTTTCTCTGTCCATCTTGTCGGGTCCATGTTTTCACCGTGGTGTAGCACAGCGCCTCCTGTTTTTTCCTCAGAGACACTGTCTCTAAGCCGTCCATCATGGCTGTCCTCACCACTGTCTCTGAGCCGTCCATCATGGCGGTCCTCACCACTGTCTCTGAGCCGTCCATCATGGCTGTCCCCACCACTGTCTCTGAGCCGTCCATCATGGCTGTCCTCACCACTGTCTCTGAGCCGTCCATCATGGCGGTCCTCACCACTGTCTCTAAGCCGTCCATCATGTCTGTCCTCACCACTGTCTCTAAGCCGTCCATCATGGTTGTCCTCACCACTGTCTCTAAGCCGTCCATCATGTCTGTCCTCACCACTGTCTCTAAGCCGTCCATCATGGCTGTCCTCACCACTGTCTCTAAGCCGTCCATCATGGCTGTCCTCACCGACGTCTCTAAGCCATCCATCATGGCTGTCCTCACCACTGTCTCTAAGCCGTCCATCATGGCTGTCCTCACCGACGTCTCTAAGCCGTCCATCATGGCTGTCCTCACCGACGTCTCTAAGCCGTCCATCATGGCTGTCCTCACCACTGTCTCTAAGCCGTCCATCATGGCTGTCCTCACCACTGTCTCTGAGCCGTCCATCATGGCTGTCCTCACCACTGTCTCTAATCCGTCCATCATGGCTGTCCTCACCACTGTCTCTGAGCCGTCCATCATGGCAGTCCTCACCACTGTCTCTGAGCCGTCCATCATGGCGGTCCTCACCACTGTCTCTGAGCCGTCCATCATGGCTGTCCTCACCACTGTCTCTGAGCCGTCCATCATGGCGGTCCTCACCACTGTCTCTAAGCCGTCCATCATGGCGGTCCTCACCACTGTCTCTGAGCCGTCCATCATGGCGGTCCTCACCACTGTCTCTGAGCCGTCCATCATGGCTGTCCTCACCACTGTCTCTAAGCCGTCCATCATGGCGGTCCTCACCACTGTCTCTGAGCCGTCCATCATGGCTGTCCTCACCACTGTCTCTAAGCCGTCCATCATGTCTGTCCTCACCACTGTCTCTGAGCCGTCCATCATGGCTGTCCTCACCACTGTCTCTAAGCCGTCCATCATGGCTGTCCTCACCACTGTCTCTGAGCCGTCCATCATGGCTGTCCTCACCACTGTCTCTAAGCCGTCCATCATGTCTGTCCTCACCACTGTCTCTGAGCCGTCCATCATGGCTGTCCTCACCACTGTCTCTAATCCGTCCATCATGGCTGTCCTCACCACTGTCTCTGAGCCGTCCATCATGGCGGTCCTCACCACTGTCTCTGAGCCGTCCATCATGGCGGTCCTCACCACTGTCTCTGAGCCGTCCATCATGGCTGTCCTCACCACTGTCTCTGAGCCGTCCATCATGGCCGTCCTCACCACTGTCTCTAAGCCATCCATCATGGCTGTCCTCACCACTGTCTCTAAGCCGTCCATCATGTCTGTCCTCACCACTGTCTCTAAGCCGTCCATCATGGTTGTCCTCACCACTGTCTCTAAGCCGTCCATCATGTCTGTCCTCACCACTGTCTCTAAGCCGTCCATCATGTCTGTCCTCACCACTGTCTCTGAGCCGTCCATCATGGCTGTCCTCACCACTGTCTCTAAGCCGTCCATCATGGCGGTCCTCACCACTGTCTCTGAGCCGTCCATCATGGCGGTCCTCACCACTGTCTCTGAGCCGTCCATCATGGCTGTCCTCACCACTGTCTCTAAGCCGTCCATCATGGCGGTCCTCACCACTGTCTCTAAGCCGTCCATCATGGCTGTCCTCACCACTGTCTCTAAGCCGTCCATCATGTCTGTCCTCACCACTGTCTCTGAGCCGTCCATCATGGCTGTCCTCACCACTGTCTCTAAGCCGTCCATCATGGCTGTCCTCACCACTGTCTCTGAGCCGTCCATCATGGCTGTCCTCACCACTGTCTCTAAGCCGTCCATCATGTCTGTCCTCACCACTGTCTCTGAGCCGTCCATCATGGCTGTCCTCACCACTGTCTCTAATCCGTCCATCATGGCGGTCCTCACCACTGTCTCTGAGCCGTCCATCATGGCGGTCCTCACCACTGTCTCTGAGCCGTCCATCATGGCTGTCCTCACCACTGTCTCTGAGCCGTCCATCATGGCCGTCCTCACCACTGTCTCTAAGCCGTCCATCATGTCTGTCCTCACCACTGTCTCTAAGCCGTCCATCATGGTTGTCCTCACCACTGTCTCTAAGCCGTCCATCATGTCTGTCCTCACCACTGTCTCTAAGCCGTCCATCATGTCTGTCCTCACCACTGTCTCTGAGCCGTCCATCATGGCGGTCCTCACCACTGTCCCTAAGCCGTCCATCATGTCTGTCCTCACCACTGTCTCTGAGCCGTCCATCATGGCGGTCCTCACCACTGTCCCTAAGCCGTCCATCATGGCTGTCCTCACCACTGTCTTGTAGACCTGTCCTTTCGTCCTATCACAGAGCACACCTGATACTTTCCTCCCCCCGTTCCAGCCTGCCTGCACACGATTCTTCACCTCCTTTCCACTTCTGCTGAAACTGTCCTTTGGATAATGAAGAGTCTAATCACTTTAATATATGCAATGTTTGTGACGTATTCTGTTTGTCTGGATGCCGGGGAAAAGTCACCGTTCCTCCTCGATTCTTTCCAGAATCAAAAAAACGTTATTATCCAGGGTTATGTATTTGTATATGTAAATGTATTTGTATTTGTATGTGGTTACGGTGATGTAAAGAGTACGGTCTGTAATGAGCAGTGTTAGCGACTGGCTGTGAAACATGGAGTTTCCCATATATTTATTTGATATATTTATCCTCGTATCTGGACCGAGGAAAGGAGATGGTAATTATAAATAATGATCTTAACAGTTAGTCATGTATTAATGCGAACGAAAAAGATTCCACAATCAAAGCCAGCAAGTTTAATAAGTACCGCAAAAAAGATTTCCTTCTATCACATCTGAGCTAGAGGGAAATGCACGGAGAAACCCCAACGTCCTAATCCAAAACCCCCAACCTAACCCCAACCCCCAAATCCAAACCCCCCAACCCTAAACCTAACCCCAACCTAACCCCAACCCCCTAATCCAAACCCCCCAACCCTACACCTAACCCCAACCCTAAACCTAACCCCAACCCCCTAACCCGAACCCCCCAACCCTAATCCAACCCTAATCCAAACCCCCCAACCCTAAACCTAACCCCAACCCCCTAATACAAACCCCCCAACCCCCTAATCCAAACCCCCCAACCTAACCCCAACCCCTTAATCCAAACCCCCCAACCCTACACCTAACCCCAACCCTAAACCTAACCCCAACCCCCTAACCCGAACCCCCCAACCCTAATCCAAACCCCCCAACCCCCGAATACAAACCCCCCAACCTAACCCCAACTCCCTCATCCAAACCCCCCAACCTAACCCCAACCCCCTAATCCAAACCCCCCAACCCTACACCTAACCCCAACCCTAAACCTAACCCCAACCCCCTAACCCGAACCCCCCAACCCTAATCCAAACCCCCCAACCCTAAACCTAACCCCAACCCCCTAATACAAACCCCCCAACCTAACCCCAACCCCCTAATCCAAACCCCCCAACCCTACACCTAACCCCAACCCTAAACCTAACCCCAACCCCCTAACCCGAACCCCCCAACCCTAATCCAAACCCCCCAACCCCCTAATACAAACCCCCCAACCTAACCCCAACTCCCTAATCCAAACCCCCCAACCTAACCCCAACCCCCTAATCCAAACCCCCCAACCCTACACCTAACCCCAACCCTAAACCTAACCCGAACCCCCCAACCCTAATCCAAACCCCCCAACCCTAAACCCAACCCCCTAATACAAACCCCCCAACCTAACCCCAACTCCCTAATCCAAACCCCCCAACCTAACCCCAACCCCCTAATCCAAACCCCCCAACCCCCTAACCCGAACCCCCCAACCCTAAACCTAACCCCAACCTAACCCCTACTACGCAATGTGGTTAACAAAATGATAAAAAATGCCAAAAAGAATTTCCTAAATGAGAACATTGAGGCAAACAAAAGCAACCCCCAAAAACTGTGGGAGGCCCTAAAACCATTAGGCTGCAGCAACAGACTCCAAACCAAAACCAGAATTATCTGCATTAACTCAAGTGGTTCACTCCAGACCGACAGGTTGGTGGTAGCTAATTGTTTTAACAGCTTTTTCACCACTATTGCCCCCTGTTGGTCAGCAAACTCCCCCCGCATTCAGGTCTGTACGGTTCTGACCACATCCAAACTCACTATGAGAAGCTAGGTGCTAAAAAGGACACTTTCTCTTTCACACCTGTAAATACTGTTGATGTGCTAAAAAAACTAATTGCCCTTCAACCTAACAAGGCCACAGGCCTCAACCACATACCCACCCGGTTCCTCAGAGACGCAGCTGTCTCTATCGCCCCCGTGGTAACCCATCTGATAAATGTATCCATCAATCAGTGCCACGTCCCACAGGAATTCAAGACGGCGCGGGTTATCCCTCTGTATAAAAAAGGAAACAAATTAGAACCTGGCAACTACCGCCCTGTTTCCATCCTTTGTTCCATCTCAAAGGTTATGGAGAGATTAATCCAGGAGCAAATCAACCGCTACCTCGCCGAGCATAACCTGCTCTTTGAATTCCAATCGGGCTTCAGAACATCCCACTCCACTGACACGTGCCTCATATATCTGACCGACTACATTAAGCGTGAAGTAGACTCGGGCAAATACTGCGGCATGGTCATGCTGGACCTCCAGAAGGCCTTTGACACCGTTAACCATTCAATCCTATTGAATAAACTAGGGGCGATCGGTTTTGATAGCACATCAACAAACTGGATGAAATCGTACCTTGAGGGACGAGAACAAATGGTGGACATAAACGAAACCTTGTCCTCGTCCCTCCCGGTGAGCTGTGGGGTTCCTCAAGGCAGCATTCTCGGGCCGTTACTGTTCCTCCTATACATTAACGACATGAATGCTGCCTGTAACTGCAAATTGTTCCTGTTTGCTGATGACTCAGCACTCCTGATTTCGGGAGAGGACAAAGTGCAGGTTGAGGAGGCTCTCAGCTCTGAGGTCACCAGAATCCGTACTTGGCTTACCGATAACAAACTGTCACTACACCTTGGTAAAACCAAATCGATTCTTTTTGGGTCTAAACACTCTCTACGTGAGATAAATGTTAATGATTTCAAGGTCACAGTCGATAATACAGTAATCTCCAGCAAAGAAGAGATTACCTATTTGGGCTGTGTTCTTGACAAATACCTGTCTGGCGATAGTATGGCAACTAAGGTGATCAAAAAAGTCAATCAGAGAACAAGATTTTTGGGCAGAATGTCTGCTTTTGTCAACAAAAGTGCTCTCCGGACTCTTGCTGGAGCCCTCGTTCAGCCCCTCTTTGACTATGCTAGCACCTCCTGGTATTCCAACATCAAAGTGTCCCTGAAAACCAGGCTCCAAACCTCCCAAAACAAACTGATTGGGCTACTCCTCAATCTGGGGCCCATGACCCACCTTCTTCCTGGACATTTTGCTAGCCTAAAATGGCTCAGGGTAGAAGACAGGGTTAAACAACTCAAAATGGGATTGGCATTTAAAATAGTCAATGCAGCTCTGCCCTCAGTCCCCTCAATCCCTGCATACCTGAATAAACACCTCCACAGATTTAGTGACACCCACAGCCACAACACTAGAGGGAGCTCAAACAACAACCTGATTACCCCCTCCTATAGGACTAACATGGGTAAATCATCTTTTTACAATACTGCCCCCTAAGGGTGGAACTGTTTGACTCCTGCCCTCAAAACATGCACCTCTTTGGCCTCCTTCAAAACGGCCCTAAAAATACACCTTTTAGGGGGACAGAAACGGAGATAGTAATCACGACTCTCTCCGGATCAAACCCCCACCCCCCCCCCCCCCCCTTTTTTTTCTTGTCCACCTACGTTGCACATATTAATTGCCTTAGTAATTTATTGTAATTTATGTAATTTATTGTCATTCATTGTCATTTTGCATCAGTGGTGTAATTTATTTTAGATTTATTGTTAGTTTGCATTGGCGGTGTAAAATCATTTTATTTTTGTTTTTCTAATGTTACGTTGCATCAATTGAGTTATTGAATATTGGTTTTATTTTTATTTGTAAAAAGGGCTTTTTTGAAATGCTCCTCTTAGACAGGATGTTTGACTTCATTTGTACTGTAATACATGCTACTGTGTGACTGTACTTGTACTCTAACATTCTATCTAATAAATATATTCATTCATTCACCCCCTAATCCAAACCCCCCAACCTAACCCCAACCCCCTAATCCAAACCCCCCAACCCTAAACCTAACCCCCTAATCCAAACCCCCCAACCTAACCCCAAGCCCCTCATCCAAACCCCCAACCCTAAACCTAACCCCGGCCCCCTAATCCAAACCCCCCAACCTAACCCCAACCCTAAACCTAACCCCAACCCCCTAATCCAAACCCCCCAACCCTAAACCAAACCCCAACTCCCTAATCCAACCCCCCCAACCCTAAACCTAACCCCAACCCCCTAATCCAAACCCCCCAACCCCCTAATCCAACCCCCCAACCCTAAACCTAAACCTAACCCCAACCCTAAACCTAACCCCAACTCCCTAATCCAACCCGCCCAACCTAACCCCAACCCCCTAATCCAAACCCCCCAACCCTAAACCAAACCCCAACTCCCTAATCCAACCCCCCCAACCCCCCAACCTAACCCCAACCCCCTAATCCAAACCCCCAACCCTAAACCTAAACCTAACCCCAACCCCCCAACCCTAAACCTAACCCCGGCCCCCTAACCCCAACCCTAAACCTAACCCCAACCCCCTAATCCAAACCCCCCAACCCTAAACCAAACCCCAACTCCCTAATCCAACCCACCCAACCTAACCCCAACCCCCTAATCCAAACCCCCCAACCCTAAACCTAACCCCAACCCCCTAATCCAAACCCCCCAACCCTAAACCTAACCCCGGCCCCCTAACCCTAACCCCAACCCCCTAATCCAAACCCCCCAACCCTAAACCAAACCCCAACTCCCTAATCCAACCCCCCCAACCCTAAACCTAACCCCAACCCCCTAATCCAAACCCCCCAACCCCCTAATCCAACCCCCCAACCCTAAATTAAAACCTCAATTGCAATTCTTATTTTATATATATATATATATATCCCAACAATCTTAGCAGCACATCTTGGAGCTAGCGCCAACAAGCTTAGCAACATATCTTGGAACTAGCACCAACAATCTTAGCAACATATCTTGTAACTAGCACCAACGATCTTAGCAACACATCTTGGAGCTAGCACCAATGATCTTGGCAACAAATCTTTGAGCTAGCGCCAACGAGCTTTGCAACATATCTTGGAACTAGCACCAACGAGCTTAGCAACACATCTTGGAGGTAGCACCAATGAGCTTAGAAACACATCTTGGAGCTAGCACCAATGATCTTGGCAACAAATCTTGGAGCTAGCACCAACAAGCTTAGCAATACATCTTTGAGCTAGCGCCAACGAGCTTAACAACATATCTTGGAACTAGCACCAACGAGCTTAGCAATACATCTTTGAGCTAGAACCAATGAGCTTAGCAACACATCTTGGAGCTAGCGCCAACGAGCTTAGCAACATATCTTAGTGCTAGCACCAACGAGCTTAGCAACATATCTTGGAGCTAGCACCAACGATCTTAGCAACACATCTTGGAGCTAGCATCAATGAGCTTAGCAACACATCTTGGAGCTAGCACCAACGAGCTTAGCAACACATCTTTGAGCTAGCACCAACTCGCTTAGCAACACACTGGAGCTAGCGCCAACGAGCTTAGCAACATATCTTGGAGCTAGCACCAACGAGCTTAGCAACACATCTTTGAGCTAGCACCAACGCGCTTAGCAACACATCTTGGAGCTAGCACCAATGAGCTTAGCAACACATCTTTGAGCTAGAACCAACGAGCTTAGCAACACATCTTGGAGCTAGCGCCAACAAGCTTAGCAACATATCTTGGAGCTAGCAACACATCTTGGAGCTAGCGCCAACAAGCTTAGCAACATATCTTGGAGCTAGCAACACATCTTGGAGCTAGCACCAACGAGCTTAACAACACATCTTTGAGCTAGCACAAACGAGCTTAAGAACACATCTTGGTGCTAGAACCAACGAGCTTAGCAACACATCTTGGCGCTAGCGCCTTGGAGACCAATTCATTCACCTGATTCTGGATAAAACAGGCTGCACAAGCCTCATTTTCACAGTGCAGCTTAAAACACATGTTTTTCTACAGTAGTATTTGTATTGTATTTGTAAAAACCTAGTTTGCCCAGAGGTGATTAAAGTAAGTGTTTAAATGGTTCTC
Organism: Brachionichthys hirsutus; assembly: GCF_040956055.1. NCBI lineage: Eukaryota > Metazoa > Chordata > Actinopteri > Lophiiformes > Brachionichthyidae > Brachionichthys > Brachionichthys hirsutus. The sequence goes on from NC_090909.1 coordinate 13,249,669, forward strand.
GATGATGATTTCAGCACCGATCACCGCCGCCTGTTTACCATTGATAGCTGCGAGGTTAGGGGTCACCTTCAGTCGGAGTGGTGCTAACAGTGTGTGTGTGTGTGTGCGTGGCTGGGGGGTGGGGGAGGAACAAAGACGGCACCATGTGACTTGAGGTGAAGCCTTCCTTTGTGTGCCACATGGCAGTGAGCATCTGCCGCCAAACCCAGCTTTTACTGGATGAAGCCACGGTGTTCCACAAAGCCTTAAATGGCTTCCATTCTTTCAGCGTCTCTGAAAGCGCCAGGCTCCGTGCCACACAGCGACCGTCAGCCTTTGTTGCCCTGAGTCACCGCGACAGAAGCCTTTGTTGTCTCTTTGTAGCAGAAAGTGTCTCGGCCTTGGTGTCCAGTCGATCAGCTGTCCCCAACCTTTTTCCTGCCACGGACCGGTTTCTTGCCGGGACCGGGGGGGGGTAATTAAATAAAAAAAGAGGAATATAATCTTACCAATAAACTTTATATTATACACTTGCAATAACTAGTAAACAAGTATTACACCAGTTTCTACTCACCATTAGTTGTGCTCTCAATAATTACTTCTGTCCTTCATGTTCACGTTTTTTTGTTTCATAAATTCCACATTCTTGTTTTTTAATCCAGGTTCTTGTCTCTCTGTGCTTAAGCAGTTTTAACCCTTCATTGCTCATTAACGAAGCTAATCAGCTGGAGATAAACCGTGTTTTAAGTCTGACTCCTGGTTTGTCTGCTAAAAGAAGCTTTCTTTTCTTCCTCCTCCTCTTCCTCAGTTGGACTTTCCCCTTACCAAAGAAGCTCTCCAAAGACGTTTGTTTTTTAATTTAATCTTCACTAGTTCACGTCTGTTTTTAGTAACGTATCACGTAAAGCATGAACATTCACAGAATGTTACGTTGGAGAAAATCTGGTCGTTTTTCAAAATAAAACACCTTTTAGACGCTAATAATCGATACAACGGAAATGTTATACATTAGTTATTCTTTCTGTGCGGCCCGGTAACTAATGCCTCACGGACCGGTACCGGTGGTTGGGGACCGCTGCAGTAGATAGTTCACACAGCGCCGAACACCGTCCTTCAGGACTGTTGAAGGCCCGACTGACCGATTCTAACCGGCCGCCCACTGAAGAGTTGTCAGAGAATCACTAATCCCTTCTATGACCTGTAGTTCAAACAAGAGCCTCGACCAGACAAAAAATGCTTTCCTTTTCATCTCAAGAAAAGGTGCAGTGACCGGAAGCGACCAATCACAGCTTCAAATTCAAATCAACACTTCCCAGTAAGTCACAGGAGCTGGTTTTAGAAGTCCTTTGTGTCCTTTTATCTGACAATCATCTCAGTCACCTGCTCACCTTCTCTGCTGACACGAGATCCCCACAGAACGTTATCTCAACCTCCTGCACAAGGACCTGCAGGGAAAGACAGAACCCAACTGGACCCACAAGAGCAAGAACTGTGGAGACAGGGGTAAGGAAAAACTTCCTTTAACAGGCAGAAACCTTTGACAGAACCTAGGCTCATAGTGGAGAGAGAGGGCAGGAGCAGACCGAAGCAGAACGTAACATGTAGGCGCGTGATGCCTCCTGGCCTGCCATCCACGGGGGTGTTATTGACACCTAGGTGCGTTCCCACTGCGCCAAGAGGACTCGGTTCCTTTGGGAGCAGATTCCTGCATTTATAATTCGCTGAAAGGTCTGCGTTCACACTGATTTCTTCACGGAACGAACTGTCTGAGCAGCGTCGCGTGGCTGAAAGGGGCGCTCGTTGATTGGACAGAGTAGAAGGGGAAGTCCCGCCCTCTCCCATGTTTGTTTTTGTAGTGCGTAGTTACGGCTGCTGCTCGATCAAGGAGGGAATCTCATTTAGTTGTGGCCTAAATCATAAATGTTACACAACGCTAGTCGTTTTTAACAAACACAAAGTCGCTGGGGATCCGTAAAGTCTCCGGATCAGTTCAGAACAACGGAATGAAACGTTTGTAAAATGCTCCGGGTGTTTACAGCGTAGCCATGGTTACAGTGTCATCCTCATATTTAACACAAATATATTGCTACTTTGGAAAACTTCGTGCATTTAACTCCTTTCTGTGTCTGCCCCTCCCTCCCCGACACGGAGACAAGACGACATCGGGATGTAGGTTAACGGTCCGGTTTCACTCGCACTAATCTGGAGCGCAGCGGGAGGTGCAGCCTGAGCACAGGGTGCGAACAATGATGCTCAGAGACAATAGAAACACAGGCAGCAAGCCTCAGCAAGCAACAGCAGAGGACGGAAACCAGGCCGCAAGCAACAGCAGAGGACGGAAACCAGGCAGCAAGCAATAGCAGAGGAAGGAAACCAGGCAGCAAGCAACAGCAGAGCACGGAAACCAGGCAGCAAACCTCAAAAAGCAACAGCAGAGGATGGAAACCAGGCAGCAAGCCTCAGAAAGTAACAGCAGAGGATGGAAACCAGGCAGCAAGCCTCAAAAAGCAACAGCAGAGGATGGAAACCAGGCAGCAAGCCTCAAAAAGCAACAGCAGAGGATGGAAACCAGGCAGCAAGCCTCAAAAAGCAACAGCAGAGGATGGAAACCAGGCAGCAAGCCTCAAAAAGCAACAGCAGAGGATGGAAACCAGGCAGCAAGCCTCAGCAAGCAACAGCAGAGGACGGAAACCAGGCAGCAAGCCTCAAAAAACAACAGCAGAGGATGGAAACCAGGCAGCAAGCTTCAAAAAGTAACAGCAGAGGATGGAAACCAGGCAGCAAGTCTCAAAAACAACAGCTGAGGATGGAAACCAGGCAGCAAGCCTCAGCAAGCAACAGCAGAGGACGGAAACCAGGCAGCAAGCCTCAAAAAGCAACAGCAGAGGATGGAAACCAGGCAGCAAGCCTCAGCAAGCAACAGCAGAGGGTGGAAACTAGGCAGCAAGCCTCAAAAAGCAACAGCAAAGGATGGAAACCAGGCAGCAAGCCTCAACAAGCAACAGCAGAGGATGGAAACCAGGCAGCAAGCCTCAACAAGCAACAGCAGAGGATGGAAACCAGGCAGCAAGCCTCAAAAAGCAACAGCAGAGGACGGAAACCAGGCAGCAAGCCTCTGAGACCAGCTGGGAAGGTAATGATAAATACGGGGCTTCAGCTATGATCTAACCCAGGCATGGGCAAACCCAGGCCCGGGGGCCATATGCGGCCCGTTGGTCTTTTTAATCCGGCCTGCCAAACTTGTCCAAATTATATCATTAAATATAATTGTATTATAATTAAACATCATTCATTTGACCTTTTCCCTGTAATGCTGCCTGTAAAAGGCCAAATCCTTTCATGCTATAGCTTTCATGTGTCATTTATATTCGCTCACACAAATACTCCATCCATCTGTACTTGGTCCGGCCCCTCTGCCAAATTTTAGAACCTATTGTGGCCCGCGAGTCAAAAAGTTTGCCCCCCCCTGATCTAACCGTAACCCTGAGATGCTGGAACCATGCCGCCTTGTTCTACCTACATTATTAGTGTTTCTACTGGTTGTGAACATTTTTTTTCCAAATATGGCAAGTTGCATGTGCAAATTAAATGTGATTGCTGTTTTAGGTGTCCTACAGAGTTCCGTGTCCTACAGAGTTCCGTGTCCTACAGAGTTCCGTGTTCTACAGAGTTCCGTGTCCTACAGAGTTCCGTGTCCTACAGAGTTCCGTGTCCTACAGAGTTCCGTGTCCTACAGAGTTCCGTGTTCTACAGAGTTCCGTGTCCTACAGAGTTCCGTGTCCTACAGAGTTCCGTGTCCTACAGAGTTCCGTGTTCTACAGAGTTCCGTGTCCTACAGAGTTCCGTGTCCTACAGAGTTCCGTGTCCTACAGAGTTCCGTGTCCTACAGAGTTCCGTGTTCTACAGAGTTCCGTGTCCTACAGAGTTCCGTGTTCTACAGAGTTCCGTGTCCTACAGAGTTCCGTGTTCTACAGAGTTCCCTGCGTGATACATCTCTCATGTAATCAGCCCGTCTGTATCTTATGTTGCTACATCCTACATATTAAAGATAATAACAATAATCACTCCCAGAGGCCGAGCTGAGGTCTGCAGCCAAAGGGCACTCCTGTCCTGAGGAGCCCTGCTCCTCCTTCCAGCCTCTGCGCCGCTCACTGCACCATGCATCCGTGTTGTGCCATCCCGCCCATGAGCGGTGAAAGGCTCCACCCTAAACGGCAGCAGTGGGGAGCACAGACGGTAACAACACCCCGGGTCCAGCCGTCACCAATCACCACAGGGACACGTTTCTCACCTCTAGAGAGAGCTGCTCTCAAATACAGTCCAGCAGCAGAACACAACCCGTCCCTCCTCGAACCCCCGGCGAGTGCAGTAAACATGTTACAACCCCATAGAGCAGCGAGTCCCAACTCAGCAGCCTCGACGCATGAGGAATAAAACTCCATCGAGGAATCCATCAAATCGTAAAACATGAAGAATGCAAATCAGGTCAGAGCGTTGAGACACCAACGTTCCTGCATTCGAGTCGTAGTCGTGGATGTTAAACCCGCTCAGCGTCTCCTGCCCCAGCAGCGAAAGAGCAGCGAGCCCCCACCTCACCTGTCTGCCAGATGTAAAGAGGCTTGTGTCCCCCTCCTGTCTGTGCAGCGAGCTCCCATGCTGAGAGACAGAGCAGCACTGTCCTCCAAGCAGCTCGGAGCAGTGCCCCCCAGGAAAGCCCCAGCATCCCCATCACTCAGTCAGCGCTGCCGGGTTCCACGCCGGGTTCCACGCCGGGTTCCACGCTGTGAGCACAGTAGATCCCAATGCAGTGAAGACGGGGACAACAAGCCTGGACACAGCGTAGACCACTTCTGCTTTGTCCACAGCGGTCTGTCCAAGAAGAACTAATCCCAGGCGAACAAGGTTGAGGTCCCCCCCCCCCCCCCCCCCCCTCTCTCTCTTTCTCTCTCACTCCCTCTCTCTCTCTGTTGGATCCTTAATGAGAGCGAGAACAAGGTCTGGCAGTAATGAAACAGGGAACAATAGATCCTTCAGCCCAGCCTGCTGCTGCTGTTTGCTGGCTTGATGCAGTGCCCCCCTCTCTCTCTCTATCTCTCTTGCATGCAGCTCACCCTCGCTCGCCCCTCCTCTCACTTCTCTCTCATCCCCTGTTCATAGGAGCTGATGCACTCGCATCAAGGCAGACATGTGGGGCGGGCAGATGGGAGTGTGTTTGCTGCTACAATGACCAATAAGAGTATTTTAGCGCGGACAAAAACTAAAAGCAGCATTAAAAGCTCTTTTCCATACAGGACCAGAATATTGGACCCTGGGCGGGTTCTGACGTGTAAACAGCATCAGACGGTCCGCTACGCTACCTTTACACAGAGATTAGGTTCATATTCATACTTTAATTCTTTACAACTTATTGTGGGTTTTTTTTTTGGGGGGGGGGGGGGGGGTCCAGTCTGATGGACTAATCCAGGGTTAAACTGGGTCCAGTCTGGTGGACTAATCCAGGGTTAAACTGGGTCCAGTCTGATGGACTAATCCAGGGTTAAACTGGGTCCAGTCTGGTGGACTAATCCAGGGTTAAACTGGGTCCAGTCTGATGGACTAATCCAGGGTTAAACTGGGTCCAGTCTGGTGGACTAATCCAGGGTTAAACTGGGTCCAGTCTGATGGACTAATCCAGGGTTAAACTGGGTCCAGTCTGGTGGACTAATCCAGGGTTAAACTGGGTCCAGTCTGGTGAACTAATCCAGGGTTAAACTGGGTCCAGTCTGGTGGACTAATCCAGGGTTAAACTGGGTCCAGTCTGGTGAACTAATCCAGGGTTATACTGGGTCCAGTCTGATGGACTAATCCAGGGTTAAACTGGGTCCAGTCTGGTGAACTAATCCAGGGTTAAACTGGGTCCAGTCAGGTGAACTAATCCAGGGTTAAACTGGGTCCAGTCTGGTGGACTAATCCAGGGTTAAACTGGGTCCAGTCTGGTGAACTAATCCAGGGTTAAACTGGGTCCAGTCAGGTGAACTAATCCAGGGTTAAACTGGGTCCAGTCTGGTGGACTAATCCAGGGTTAAACTGGGTCCAGTCTAGTGAACTAATCCAGGGTTAAACTGGGTCCAGTCTGGTCAACTAATCCAGGGTTAAACTGGGTCCAGTCTGGTGAACTAATCCAGGGTTAAACTGGGTCCAGTCAGGTGAACTAATCCAGGGTTAAACTGGGTCCAGTCTGGTGAACTAATCCAGGGTTAAACTGGGTCACTTTTTGGCTGAATCTGTATTGCCGATCAGAATAACAACTGGTCGTCACTCAGGGATCAGGATAGAGAAAGAATCAACATGAATGTAATGAAACTAAAAAAAAATTGTTTGCGTCAGAATTCTATTTTTTGACTTGATAAAAGCAGGAAATATAAATCTGTCAGATTGAGATTGAGGGATTGAGAGCTCATGTTCATTCAGCACCGGCGAGGACAGCCGAGCTCGTCCTGAAAGTGCTGACCTCGCCTGCATGACTTTCTTTTACCAACAACAAAGACTCAGCAGTAATCCAAGCAGCTCACATTAGTCCAAGTAAATCCTGGTTTAAACCAGCTCATTCAGGCGGGGGCCTCAACTAGAATCAACCTTTGGCCTCATCCCAAGTTCTCCATTGTCTTCTGAGTCCTTGGCTAATCAGATTGGACGATCAAAGCGGCGGGTACCTGGTACCTGCTGGTGCTCCCCTAAAGGGAGTAAATATCTCCTCATTAATTTCTGGTTTACTCAACTCTCCAGCAGAAACATGAACATTAAAGTAAACTCTGCCCTGAATATATTATCAAAATATTTCCCTTAGAACAGACATGGGCAAACCATGGCCCGTTACGCTTTTCAATGCGGCCCGCCGCACTTGTCCAATTACAAAACAATTCAAAATCATTCATTTCATTTTGTCCCTGGAATGCCCGCGTTTCACCAGTAGATGGCGCACTGACCATCGGTGGAGTGTAGCGTATTACTCTGCTTTACTTTCTTTTTCCCGTTGCCATCTGACCCCGTCTGTAGAAATGAGCGGACCAAAGAAAAGCAAAGTAGACGGTGAGGGCCGAGTGTTTAATAAAGAGCGCACAACAAGATATTCTTTCACTGAAATCCGATCTACGGCTGCATGTCTGATATGCCAAGAAGCCGTTGCGGTTTTTAAAGAATACAATATCAGCCGTCACTTTGCCACGAAGCATGCAAACTACGCTAGCAAGCAATCAACCCAAGAACGGGAGGCTCCTGCACAGAGGTTGGCGGCTTCAAACTTCAAATGACGAGTCAAGTACCAAGTAACCTTTTGCTGGCGTTCAAACTGGCGAAGGCTAGCAAGCCTTTCTCCGAAGACGAGTTTTTGAAAGAATGCATGATAGAGACAGCGAGTCTCGTGTCTCCGGAGACCAAAGGCAAGTTTGAAGAAATCAGTTTATCACGCAGGACAGTGACTCGCCGTGTGGAACTGATTGGTGAAGATATGGTGAGCCATATTGACGCAGGCAGTGAGGGTTGTGTGTTCTTGGGAGAAATCGGCACAGAGAGGTCAGAGCCCTGGGTTGTAAAGGTCAAGATAAATGGGGAAAATGTCCAGTTTAAACTTGACACAGGGGCAGATGTTACATCTATTCCAGAAGGATTGTACAAATCTGTCAGAGACGGTAGGCTGCAGACACCGAAAAAGAGACTTTTAGGGCCAGGCAGTTACCCTCTCAAGGTGAAAGGCTGTTTTGAGGCACAGTTGACAGTGAAAGGACGCTGTACGTCACAAAATGTCTACTTGGTGTCAGATTTGGTTCAGCCACTGTTAAGCAGACCAGCTTGTGAGGCACTGGGGTTAGTGTATAGAGTGGACACAGTTAGAGAATCTGTTACAGATTACAGAGCAGTGTATCCAGATGTGTTTCGAGGCTTAGGCAAGCTGAAAGAACCATATCACATAGAGTTAGAACAGGGAGCCATACCTGTAGCTCTTTCTGCCCCACGGCGCCTCCCACTCCCTCTCAGAGATGCAGTGAAGGTAGAGTTGAAAAGAATGGAAGACATGGGAGTTATTTCAAAAGTCACTGAGCCTACAGAGTGGTGTTCAGGCATTGTTGTTATTCCCAGACCAGCCAAGAAGCCTCCCAGGATACGTGTCGACCTCACACCTCTGAACACAGCAGTGAAAAGAGAACGACATATTCTCCCAGCAGTGGATCAAACACTCGCTATGATGAAAGATGCTAAAGTGTTCACAAAATTGGACGCTCCTTCTGGATTTTGGCAAATCCCCATCACACCAGAGTCACGGCCCCTCACTGTAACGTATTGTGTTATGACGCGCAAATTGAGTGCGCGCTTTGCCTTTCGTGCTGTTGTGTTTTGTCCGAGTGGAGATATACAAGACGCTGACGTGGGCCGAAGGTGAGAAAGAAGATCCTTTGAAAGTGCTGGATAAGTTTGCAAGCTATGTCAGACCGAGGAAAAATAAGAGGATTGAAAGACACCGTTTCAAGCAGAGGAAGCAAGGCTCCAGTGAAAGTTTTGATAACTTTGTGAAGGAATTGCGACTCATTCTAATGGACTGTGAGTACCCGGATTCAGACGACATGCTAATTGATGCCATAATCGCGGGAGTGAAAGAAAAACGTGTCCAAGAAAGACTGCTAGACAGAGGTGAGGAGCTAACGCTAGCTAAAGCTATCGAAATACCTCAGCAGTTTGAAATGTCGCAGAAGCAAATAAAAATAGTCAGAGAAGAAGATTCACCAGTATCTGTTATGTCTTTTAAGCCTAACTACTCAGCATCCAATAAGAAAATATTCAATAAAAGACAAACAAAGCCCATTTATCAGAAGCAAGCATCAGTCAGACAGCAGAGAAGCTGCACGAGTTGTGGAAAAGACACAGAACATAAGTGGACCAAGGGCAAGTGTCCAGCTAAAGGCTCTGTGTGTTCCTACTGTCAGAAACCAAATCATTGGGTGGCTGTGTGTCGAAAGCGACCGATTAATACAGTGAGTGTCGAACCAAGTCAAGATTTCACAGATGATGAAATTTTGGACATAAACCTGACATGGACTGATGATGCTGCGGAGGATAAATGGATGGTAAATTTGGAAATTCTGTCTCAGGAGGTGACTTTCAGAATAGATACAGGAGCAAAGTGCAACACAATGACCCTGTACAGGTACCAGCTACTAATGCACTCAGGTGAGCTGAAGCGCTCTAGCAAGGTGCTCCGCTCATATTCTAACCACAAGCTGAAGCCGGTGGCTGCAGTTGATCTTCTGGCCAAACACAAGAAGTGTGAAGTGAGTGCAGAATTTGAAATTGTGGACATTGCACAGGAGAATGTGCTCTGCGGTGAGACAGCCGAGGCTTTAGGCTTGATTGTTCGTGTTGACACACTGAAATATGCTGCTGAGAAGAACATCTTGAGTATTGCTGATGCCACCACTCCAACACAGAGTGTACCAGCTGGACTGCTTGAGTTCCCGGAGTTGTCACGCACGACTGGAACCCTGCCAGGTACGTACAAGATCAAAATTGATCCAGATGCTGTAGGTGTGGTTCACCCTGTCCGCCGCCAGCCAGCTGCACTCAAAGGAAAGATAGTGGAGAAGCTACATGAGATGGAGAAAGATGGCTATATCACCAGAGTTGAGCAACCAACAGCATGGGTGAGTTCAATGGTAGCTGTAGTCCGCAATAGCAAGATCAGAATTTGCATAGATCCAAGTGACTTAACCCTTGTGTGGTGTTCGGGTCTGTGGGACCCGTTTTCATTTTTCATTAAAAGAAAAAGGATACAATTAATTATTTTTTCGAACTGAGACTCACTGGCTTTGGCTCATTTTATGTGAAGAACATATATCAGAATACATATTTAATAACAACACACCATACACCCCCCCTACACATTTCTATTACATATAAGATGTTCGGGTCCACTGGACCCGGGGCTAATAGAAGTGTGGAAATTGATGTTGTGTGTACCACAAACACACCTACACACCACCACACACACCTACACACACAGCCGGCCTAGACAGGAGGATGACAGAATGTAGGTACACAGAAAATCAGTGGGTCAAATGTGCGAGATCTGGGCTGCCTGTGATGCTCAGAGCTCCCACCTCAACTGCTGACTTCAAAGAACAGGCCTGTCAAGTCTTCCAAGTTTGTATAAACGGCTGACACATCCCTGGTATCCTATGTGCCAAAGAAAGGCAAGAATGTGGTACTCATGAGTACACTGCTCAGGGACGGAAGAATCTGTGACCAGGAACATCACAAACCAAGATCATCATGGATCATAATGCCACAAAAGGAGGGGTAGACAACATGGACAAGCTGGTGACGACCTACAGCTGCAAACGGAGGACTCTACGCTGGCCACTCGTGATATTCTCTCAGCATACAATGCCGTTATCATTTGGATGGCACGAACCCAGAGTGGAAACGAGTGAAGCTCCAGAAAAGACGGCTCTTGAGGATCTGGGAAAGGCATTGGTGAGACCACAAATCAAGAGAAGAAAACATATCCCCAGAACCCCAGCTTCTGCAGCCATGGTGAGGAGGATTCAGGAGGAGAATGCTGGTGCCCTGTCCACCCAACCTACAGAACCACAGTCTGCAGAGCCTGAAGTAAGTGTGTGATGCTGCTGCAGTGCATGTCTGGCACTCATGTCTTGTGAGAGAGAGAGAGAGGTGTTAGTAAAATGTCTGATCTTTTCATTATTCTAGGTTGTGAACACCAAGAACAAGAAGAAGCGGTGCAAAGTGTCCGGACCCAAGATGGACAGGAAAACACAATATACATGCATCAAGTGCAAAAAGTATATCTGCAACAGACACAGTGAAGCTCTGCCCCTCGTGTGTTGTATAGGCTAGCGGCTAAAGGCCATGTGTTCAATGGGGCTGATGTGTTCTCTTGACTGATATGTTTACTCTGAGTTCAGCTTGTGTTGTGCACCTGAATGGGTTAAATTTCAAGTTCAAAGAAATAAAAGTCAGTAGTTTTGAAAAACCTTGCTTCACTTGTAAATTTGTTTCCACTCATATCTTGATTTTAATTGATTTTCTTTATTATGTTTTAAACATTTTTTTTTTTATAAATGTGACCTAACAAAGGTAAAGGGCAAATACTAACCATATATATTGTTTATACTGCTTGTAATTGGGATAAGGTAAACATATGTTCAGTATTTTAATATAAAATTGTGATTGTGAGGCATTAAAAGCCACAAAATGCAACGGGTCCATCAGACCCACGAACACTGGCTGAGTAACAACAATATGAACACCACACAAGGGTTAAATAAAGTAATAAAGAGGGAACACCACCCCATGCGCACCATAGAGGAAGTTGTAGCTGCAATACCTGGTGCTAAAGTTTTTTCAGTTCTGGATGCAAAGTCAGGATTTCTTCAGATAAGGCTGGATGAAGAATCATCTTTCATCACAACCTTCAACACCCCGATAGGAAGGTACAGATGGCTGAGACTCCCGTTTGGACTGAAATGTGCACCAGAAATTTTCCAGCGCATCATGGATGAAATGCTCGAGGGCATCTCCGGAGCAATCAGCGTGATGGATGCTATTCTGATAGCAGCACCTACGAGGGAGGAGCATGATGCTATCCTGCGCAGAGTGGCTCAGAGAGCAACAAGCTACAATCTGAGACTCAACTTCAATAAGTGCTACGTTCGTCAGGCGTCAGTGCCATACGTGGGGCACTTGATAACAGCTGATGGACTGAAACCAGACCCAGCGAAAGTTGAGGCAGTTCGGTGTATGTCACCACCAACAGACAAAGATGGTGTCCGCCGCTTCTTGGGTTTTGTCACTTATTTGTCAAAGTTCATACCAAACCTCAGTGAGGAGGATGCTCCGCTGCGTCAGCTCCTCAAGAATGATGTAGAGTTTGCATGGCAACAAGCGCAGCAGCAATCATTTAACAAACTCAGGGAGTTGTGTACACACCCTCCAGTGCTCAAGTATTTTGATCCTGCAAAGCCTGTAGAGATTTTCAGCGATGCTAGCAGCAGTGGGCTTGGAGCTGTCCTGCTGCAGGACGGTCAACCTGTTGCTTTCTCATCAAGATCGTTGACTGACGCGGAAACGCGTTATGCGCAAATCGAAAAGGAGATGCTCTCCATTGTGCATGCCTGCATCAAGTTTCACAACTACATATTTGGCACCCATGTCACGGTTTACAATGACCACAAGCCGCTTGAGGATATCTTCAAAAAATCACTGCTGTCTACTCCCATGCGCATCCAGAGAATGCGTCTTCGTCTGCAATGGTATGACTTAACAGTGAAATATAGGAGAGGAAAGGACATGGAGCTGCCTGACACGTTGTCCAGAGCGCAGCTTGCAGAGAGCAGGCCAGAGATGGATGGACTAGAGTGTGTGTCCATGCTCAGCTTTGTCTCAGTTAGCAACCAGAAACGAATAGAACTGCAGGAGCGCACAAAAGACGAGCTAAGCTGTCTCAAACAGACCATTCAACATGGCTGGACTGAACACAGACGGGATGCGCCTCTTGCTGTTCAGCCATACTGGGACTCCCGAAGCCAACTCGTCATCTCTGATGGGATTATCTTCAAAGGACTACGTATAGTAGTACCCCCAACCATGCGAGAGCACATGCTAAAACTTGTACACCAATCTCATCTAGGGATGGCGAAGAGCAAACAGCGAGCTCGGGAAGTTCTGTACTGGCCAGGAATGAGTTCAGAAATCGAAGAAGTGGTCAGGAACTGCAGCAAGTGTGCAGACTTTCAGAATAAGATGCCCAGACATCCACTCAAGCCAACAGAAACTCCAGAGCTGCCATTTGAGGAGGTGGCTTCAGATCTGTTTGACTTTCAAGGAAAACAGTATATCCTGCTAGTAGATTACTACTCAAAGTTTATTGAAGTGGATGAACTGAAAGACATGCGCAGCTGCACCACGGTACAGATTCTGAAAGCCCAATTCAGCAGACATGGAATTCCTGCAACTCTGAGGACAGACAACGGTCCACAGTACTCCTCAGAGGAATTCAGAGATTTCTGCAAGAGTTATGGAATCTCACACAAGACATCTTCACCGCACACTCCACACTCAAATGGTGAAGCAGAGCGTGCAGTGCAAACTGTAAAGAAGCTGTGGTGTAAAGCGCCAGACAAGCACCTAGCTCTGATGGATTATAGAACTACTCCAATGGAGTCGGTAGGTCTGTCGCCAGCTCAGCTGCTCATGGGCGGGAGACTTCGCAACACATTACCTTCTGCTCGTGTGCTGCTTGTACCTACAGCCTATAACCCTCTCAAAGTTAAGAAACTTCTGGACAAGACAAAGGACACTCAAAAGTACTATTATGACCGGAAGAGAGCAAGCAATCCGCCTGCTGTCCTCAAACCGGGTGATGAGATCAGGATGCAACCGTATCCTGGCAACCACAAGTGGTCCCCTGGAGTTGTGGTGAAGCCACACAGTGCACCGCGATCCTATGTTGTGGAATGTGGAAACAGGGAATACCGCCGCAACAGCCAACACCTTCGCAAAAGCACTGCAGCAGCCAACCGTCCACGCCACTGGATGCGTCAGGAACCCTGGACTGAGACATCAGGTCTGCCTGAGAAAGGAGACAGCGTCTCCTGAACTCTCTCCCTCATCACCCAAAGTACATTTGAGCCCTACTCGAGTCCGCCCACCTGCACAGATTACTACCAGGCTCGGAAGAGTTGTGAAGCCTCCCGATAGACTGAATTTATAACATTCCTTCCTAGTTGCAGTGTGTGAAATCGAATGTTTTCACTGATTTCTGTTTTTGTTTAAGTTCGTTGATGCTGCAGACTGGATATTTAAGTTTGTTATTTATCTAAGTAAGTAATACTGCATATAACAAGTAACTTTTGACTATGTTCATATGTTCATCTCTAACATATAATGCATGTTTCTTTGCTAAGGAGGGGAGATGTAACGTATTGTGTTATGACGCGCGAATTGAGTGCGCGCTTTGCCTTTCGTGCTGTTGTGATTTGTCCCAGTGGAGTTGCCGTAGGGCAGAATAAATCAAGATGGCTCCCTGCTAAACACGGTGTCCTGTGTCAAATACATTACACACAACCTTCATCACGGCTTTCGGAAGGTATCAATTCAATCGCCTTCCTTTCGGCACAGCATCAGCGCCAGAGCACTTCCAAAGGAGAATGTCGTAGATGCTGGAGGATTAATCTGTCATGCTGATGATGTGCTTGTGTACGGCAGAGACAGACAGGAGCACGATCAGAGACTGCACCGTGTGCTTCAAAGGTTCCAAAAAGAGGGCCTCACTCTGAATGAAAAGTGTGAGTTTGCTAGGAAGGAGCTCATTTTTGTTGGACACAAAGTTTCAGCGAAAGGCATTGAAGCTGACCCAAACAAGGTAAAGGCCATCCAGCAGATGCCACAGCCCAAATGTGTGGAAGATGTGCGGCGTCTCATGGGCATGGCTAACTATCTCGCCAAGTTCACGCCACAGCTAGCCACAATAACCACACCGCTTAAGGAGCTGCAAAAGGAGAGAAACGAGTGGATATGGGCGGAGCCACAGGAAACAGCGTTCTGGAAACTAAAAGAAATACTAAGCTCTTCTGAAGTGCTCTCTCAGTACTCTAACTCTGCAGACACAAGAGTTGCTGCAGATGCATCGCCACATGGTATCGGAGCCGTACTCACACAGAAGCGGTCGGACGGCGTGTGGCGGCCAGTAACCTCCATTTCCAGAGGATTAACTGACACTGAGAGGCGCTATGCGCAAACAGAAAAGGAGGCGCTGGCGGTCACGTGGGCGTGTGAAAGGCTCTCATCATATCTCATGGGCCTACAGTTCATTCTGATCACAGACCACAAACCACTGGTCCCTCTTCTGAGCACCAGAGGCTTGGATGACCTTCCTCCACGCATCCTAAGGTTCAGGCTTAGGCTGCTACGTTTCTCATTTAACATTATCCATGTTCCAGGAAAAAACCTCTATTGTCATTCGTTGTCATTTTGCATCAGTGGTGCAATTTATTTTAGATTAATTGTTAGTTTGCATTGGTGGTGTAAAATCATTTTATTTTTATAATGTTACTTTGCATCGAGTTATTGAATATTGTTTTTATTTTTATTTGTATTGTTAAATTGATATTGTTAATTGTCGATTTATGTACGAAGGACTTTCAACGGAAACAAGACCGCAAGGGCTTTTTAGAAATGCTCCTCTTAGACAGGATGTGTGACTGTACTTGTACTGTAATACATGCTACTGTGTGACTGTACTTGTACTGTAATACATGCTACTGTGTGACTGTACTTGTACTGTAATACATGCTACTGTTTGACTGTACTTGTACTGTAATACATGCTACTGTGTGACTGTACTTGTACTGTAATACATGCTACCGTGTGACTGTACTTGTACTGTAATACATGCTACTGTGTGACTGTACTTGTACTGTAATACATGCTACCGTGTGACTGTAGTTGTACTGTAATACATGCTACTGTGTGACTGTACTTGTACTGTAATACATGCTACTGTGTGACTGTACTTGTACTGTAACATTATATCTAATATATATATTCATCATATATTCATCATCATACACACCCGCGCTCACACACCCACGCACACACACAGCAGGCCTAGACAGGAGGAGGACAGAGTGTAGGGACACAGAACATAGTCGAACTTAGTCGTTAAAACTATTATCTACGTACACAGTGTTTAAGTCTAATTTGGTGAAGTATATTCTGTCCAGGCATGTATAGTATTTTGAAATTAATTTGTAGTTTGTATGATCTTTGTTCTTGTTTTTTTGTTTTTGATTTTGGGTTTTATTTTTAAAATTGTCTTTATTTTACTTTATTTTCTTTTCTATATTTTCTTTCTTTTTTTTGCTCAGTTTGTTTGCTGGGTTTTTCCGTGTATCTTTTCCTTTTTAGCTTTTATTTAACTTCCTTTTTTATATATATATTGATTGATTGATTTTGTTTAGTTCATTTGAACTTTTATATAAGCCCTTTCGGCTTCTTTTCCTCTCCTGCACTATCATTTTCCTTTGTAATGTTTTGTTAATGTTTATTGTGTATATGAAAAAAAATGAAAATGAACATCAGAGGGTCAAATGTGCAAGATTTGGGCTGCCTGTGATGCCACTTCCTCATATGCTTGGAACTTAAGTCTGGTGGCCTGATAGGCCAAATGGTAGCCGATTGTGAAATATGTCAGAAATACAGACTAACCGTTGCTATCTACTCCACTTCCAGACCGCCCATGGCAGAAAGTTGGAATCAATCTGTTCGAGTGGTCAAAGAAACAATATATTTTGGTGATTGACTTTTTCTCTAGATATATTGAAGTGGCGCAGCTCAAACACACGTCAGCAGAGGTCACCATCGAGGCTGTCAAAGAAGCCTTTGCTAGACATGGAACTCCAGAGACTGTGGTATCCGATAATGGGCCCCAGTTTGCATCAGAACTTTTCATTTTTTATTTTTTTTTTATTTTATTTTTTTCTTTTTTTTCTTTTTTCTTCTTTTTTTTCTTTTTACCTTGTCTGCATTCGTGCTCCACAGTGACGGACATAACGTCAGTCACTGCTGGAGTTCTATGCTTTTTATTCTTATAGTGATTGTGACCGTCACCTGCCCTCTTGGCAGACTAGCCTATTCCTATTTTATTGATTTTATTACCTGCTTACCGCCGTAGAGGGCTGTGCACACCGCAGTGAACATACAACATGAACAAACAAAAAGTGACAAATACACAGTGTTCTGAGGAGAGAGTACAATGGATTTATTTGTGCCCCTTAATTCTACCCCTTCCATCCAATCATCACCAAGAGTTGTCCCAATAGACCAGGTTCACATTCGTCTCTAGAGGGAAGTATGGATCACCAAGTTCTCAGATCTGAGGAAAAAGAGAGAGAGCATAGTGAGAGCCACAAGCACTGACCCAGCAACCTCCACTAACTCAGAGATCTGTGTGCGGGGTTGACTCTCTAAACGAGTTTTAATAGGTGCTGGAGTGGTGGATCTGGCATGCGTGAAACCTCCACCTAAGAACGGGGCAGCCATCCCGGACCCAACAATGGCAACATAAGCCCCCAGATCACCCCAAGCAGCTACAGCAACCCAAGAACGACCACCATGGCCCCACCAGAACCACACGCAGAAGAACCAGTCCAGGGCCCGGGGGCGACCTACACCAACACAGCCGACGAAACCAAGGCCAGCGCAGCGGCACGGGGCACAGCGGGCCGGCCTGGCGTCCCATCTGCACCCAACACCACGCCCCCCCCAACCACCCGCCCCCCTCCCAGCACCCTCCACCCATCCCACACACCCCCCACAGTCCCCCAGCCCCCCCCCACGGTCCAGCCCCCCCCACCCCCCACCACCGCCCCCCACCACCACCCCCCGCGCCCCCCCCCCCCCACCGCACCCCTCCCCCCCACCACCCAACCCACCGCCGAGCTCGGGCAACCCCCCAACCCAGCGAACCAGCGTCTGGGGAACGGGAGTAGACAGTGCAGGGGCTTCAGCCCTATCCGACCCTATACAGCCATTTGGGAGGAGAGTATTATTCCCTGGGATGGAGAGTAGGGAGCAAGAGGCCGGACTACCGTCCCACCCCAAGCCCAGCCCGCTAAGGCCCCACATGCCGCGCCAAGGCCAAAAATAAATAAATTGATTGTGAACCCCCCCCTCCAAACTTTTCAAACAGTTTGCAACGGAGTACCAGTTCACGCATGTCACGAGCAGCCCCAGATACCCCCAGGCTAACGGGGAGGCAGAACGCGCTGTTCGCACCATCAAGGACCTGTGGAAGAAGGACAACGACTTCACCAGAGCGCTACTGGCGCACAGAACCACCCCGTTGGAACACGGGTTCTCGCCAGCACAGTTGCTTATGGGAAGGAACCTCCGCACCACCCTACCCCAACTCACGGCTAAACTGGATCCTAAGTGGCCGGATCTGCAGACCTTTCGAAGGAAGGAGGAGGGGGGGAGCTGTAATCAGGCAAAACATTACAACCGGAGACACAAGACAAGATCGCTTCCAAAACTAACACCTGGACAGAAGGAACTACTGGAGAAGTAGTTAGGCCTGCCAACACGCCCAGATCGGGGTTTTCTAAGGAGAAACAGGAGTCACCTCAGACCGACGGACTGTTACTAAACCCGGTCGTGTTGTCAGACCTCCAGAGAGAATGCATTTGTGAAGGATGTCATGTGTCCATTTAAAATGTTAAATAGCAATGTTTAATATGCTGTTTGAGCAAATGTTTATGTTGTAAACATCAAAGCAAAAGCAATGTTAAAATGTTCAGCACTTTAATGTTTATAAGTTGTCAGACTCTGAATAGTTAAATGAAGAAGCATGTCTAGCTAAAAGGAGGAGGTGTAGTAGTAGCTATAGCAGACTACGTGTCCCACAATGCTTTGCACCTACGGGTCGTAGGGGACTTCCGGGTCATCTGATAAAGTCGTTACCAACGAGAGTCCACCGTGTCCCGTGTCCTCATTATACAGAACCCTGAGCAGGACGTTATGTCCCTTCTCTGTAAGTCCGTAGTGCAGCTTAATCACGTCGGGGGTCCGGTTGTAAAACTGGATCTTCATACTTATTCTTACTTCATACGAGCAAGGGGACTTAATCATTGTCAGTTCGTTACAATACTGCCCCCTAAGGGTGGAACTGTTTGCCTCCCGCCCTCAAAACATGCACCTCTTTGGCCTCCTTCAAAACGGCCCTAAAAATACACCTTTCAGGGGGACAGAAACGGAGATAGTCATCACGACTCTCTCCGGATCAACCCCCCCCCCCCTTTTTGACCACCTACGTGGCACATATTATGTGTCTTTTTAATGTATTGTTATTTTGGGTAAAGTGTTACGAGTGTGGGAGCTCAAAGAGGAGATTAGCTCGTTTTTGAGCTCCCGAGTTGAGTGACGTGAACTGGCTTTGTGACTTTGCGTTTGCTGTGGACATATTTTCACACCTGAATGAGCTGAATGCGCACCTACAGGGGAACGATCGGTTTGTGCACAAATGTGAGCGCCTTCAAATCCAAGCTGATTTTATTCTCCAGACAAATGTCAAAAAAATATTTTGCTCATTTCCCCACATTAGTCACTTCTGGTTTATTTGAATATGGACGAATACAAAACAGACACATGTAACACAGGTATCCGATGGTTGCATTATAGAGCTGATAGCTGAAGCTTGTCCATAGATGGGCTTTTAACACAGACATTTATAAAAACATAAAAAGGAAGGAAAATATTAAAAAAGCAGTCTATGCATGTTTTTAACACAGAACTAACAAAATTAAGAGTAAAACAAGACAGAAAACAAAAACAAAACAGAGATGTTAGAGATCAAACTTAACAGGGTACCACAGACAAGCACACTTTAGGGACATTTAAACACGGGAACAGTGCTGCTGCTTGCACATCCAAGATTTCGTCGTGCAGAAAGAGGCCATCCAGTACACAAAGAAATACTGCAAATCACTGCACGACCTGCACAGAGAGTTCTGCCGTCGCATCACTTCAGCTGGTGTCCCGTCCCCTGTCCCAGGACCCTGAAACCGACCCGCAGGAGCTGCAGTTGGAACTGATCGATCTTCAGTCCGACTCCGCCTCAAAGGATAAGTCCAAGTCTCTTAACCTGAATGACTTTTATGCCTCACTTAACGAAGCCACGTTTCCAAACCTCCGGAGGGCGGAACAGAATATGCTGCTGTTTGGCTCGACCTCCGTGT